>NC_041384.1:765648443-765658298 GCF_002162155.2 Triticum dicoccoides | reverse complement strand
GGTTGTGTTATGAACCGGGACTAAAGGGGCTCCACGTGGCTGTTGAGGAACGCTCAGGCAGGAGGACCTTTAGTCCCGGTTGATAGCACCAACCGGGACAAAAGGCCACAACGCGTCAGGTGCTGCCACTCGCTGGGGTTAGGGTTTTGGAGGGTTTAGTGGTTTCATTCCACGTCTCCCTTTTCTTTTTGTGTTTATATTTCAATTCTTTTTTGTTTTGGGTTTTATTTTTCCATTCAACTCGACGCTACTACATATAGCAATGAAGGAACCATTACACAACATCGTCATGAATATAGAGAAGGACCTCTTTCTCTGTGCTCGGTCGAACAACAAGTTTTCGTACATATATTCGACGCTACTACATATTGTGCACGTTCATGCATTTATAAAATATAATATCTCTTATGATCCCGAATATCTAATTACCAAAATTCTCGATGGTATTTTCTCCGGTTTTAGATATGACCTCTTCAAGTAAGAATCCGGCCAATTCCTCTTAAATTGCTCGTACGCGATCCTTTGGTAAGAGATCATCCTGCATCTGTTTGATCTAATTTAAAGATGGTAATAGAACTCCGCACAATTGATGGTAATAAAATAAAATTGTACTTCGCGGGTCAATATATATGAATGAAACTCCACACAATTGATGGTACTCAAATAAAATTGTGAATATTGTTTACGTACTCGAATTTGTTCTAAAATTCTGCACTTCTCATTGGTCATCTGGTGAATGAACTCGCAAATGTAGTATCCTCATAAATTATTCCCTTCTCCAAACGAGCGAACCTAAAGCTCGTTGGGGCACTCGTGGCTTCGACGAATTGTTCCTTCGTCCATCAATGCATCCACTATGGTGTTATGTGCGCCTCTCCGAACGCCAGAGTTGTAAGTTCCACTCTCTCCAAATTCTCTCACTCGCTCCGCAGTCTCTGTTTGCTCCATTTGACCGATATCTTTGGTGTAACACACTCCAAATGCTCTGCAGGAATGCTAGAGTTAGTACCACTATAGCTCGAATTAGGCTGGGTCATCGACGGTTGCTTAAGCTTCTAACTTGTAAATTCCTTGAGATCTTAACGTTCATTCGAATCAACCTTGATCACAAAATAGCTAATTGGAATTCTATTTACGACCATTTCTTAATTGTGAAAAAGCATATTACATCATCATTTTCCATCCCAACAAGCAAAGCAATAAGTACAAGGTTGTTATTTCTTTACCTAGAAAATATAAAAATGTACACATGGAAAAATGCGGCAAAGTATATGCAATGTACCGCTATCTGTCCAAGCATAAGGCACAACAGAACCGCTAGATAGCATATGTGTCTTTCTATTATTTCATTGTGCATGTTCAGACGGCAAATTGCTTTATGAAATCCTCAAAGACAGAACAAATGTATCAATGAGCATACTCATTTTCCAACACCAGTCTAGTTGATCAAGCTACTTGCCCATTTCTTTGCTTTACTACACTTACCAACGAAAACCCTTCATTTGCTTTTCTTGAATCAAATCTTTTACAGTGGTTGCCAATGTAGATGCAAGAGTGCTAGAGATCTGAGACATCCTTACTACATTTGCTCTTGTAAATTCATCCAGATTCGTTGAAACTAAATATAGCCCGGATGTGGTACCATCCCCTGCCCGCGCACAACTAGAGGAACTGGCGGAAGACGGCAAGAGGGGGCGGCGCCGCGCTGATCTTGTGGCAGAGCACAACAAATCTAGGCATGATGCGCCACCCGTTGGGCGTGAACTGGCTGGGACACGAGGCCAAAGTGCCTGAGCACCTCGCGGAAGAAGCGGTGAAGTGAGAAGTGTCAACATGGCCTACTTTACAGTGTTGACCCGGCCTGCTGACTAGACCCATGTTTATGTACATAGCATATTTTTAGAGGGCCAAGGAAATCCGAAGCAGTTCTGTGCCAAGCCGGCCACCGCTGCACGTGACCATGTCAACTGTATCTCTGCTGAAGAAGCTCAAGAGGATCCCAACGTCGTTCTCGGTACGCTCCTCGTTAATTGCCACCCGGCATCTGTTCTTTTCGATACTGGAGCATCTCATTCATTTATATCCGAGAGCTATGCTCGTCTGCATAACACCACATTCTGTGAGATGCCCACCTCTATGGTAATTCAAACCCCGGGATCCAAATGGCAAACTTCTAGAGTCAGCCATGGGAATGAAATTCAAGTCGACAGACTTGTTTTCCTCGCATCCTTGATAGCTCTCAAATCTTCGGATATTAATATCATCTTGGGTATGGACTGGATGTCAGCCCATCAAGCCAAGATTGATTGCTTCTCTAGGACTGTTCAACTCACACATCCTTCGGGAAAGATAGTCAATGTGTTGACCCGAGTAGCCAAGCGACAACTATATTCTCTTAACGCCAGTCCTTTGCCAGACCTTGAAGACGTCCCAGTAGTCCGTGACTTCCCGAATGTCTTTCCAGAAGAATTGCCAGGTGTTCCACCTGACAGAGATGTCGAGTTCGTGATAGATCTCATTCCAGGAACTGTCCCAATTTCTAGAAGACCCTATAAGATGGCACCTTTTGAACTAGCCGAACTTAAGAAACAACTCGATGAGTCCTTGAAAAAGGGTTTCATCCGACCTAGTTCATCTCCATGGGCTTTCCCCATCCTCTTCGTTAAGAAGAAGGATGGTACGGACCGCATGGTTGTAGATTATCGACCCATCAACCTGGTCACAATCAAGAACAAGTATCTGCTCCCCAGGATCAACGACCTGTATGATCAGCTCGCTGGATCCTCGGTCTTCTCTAAAATGGATTTGAGGTTGGGCTACCATCAAATCAAAATCAGGAACGGGGACATTCCTAAAACGGCCTTTGTTACTCGTTATGGCCAATACGAGTACACCATCATGTCCTTCGGTTTAACCAACGCCCCAGCCACCTTTTCTCGGTTAATGAACTCAATCTTCATGGAGTATTTGGATAAATTCGTCGTGGTTTACCTCGATGATATAGTCATCTACTCCAAGAATGAGGAAGAACATGCCGAACATCTAAGGCTAGTGTTGATGAAACTTCGAGAGCATCGCCTTTATGCCAAGTTCTCTAAATGCGAATTTTGGTTACCAGAAGTGACCTATCTAGGACATGTAATTTCTGGTAAGGGTATTGCTGTCAATCCCGAGCGAGTTCAAGCCGTCCTTAACTGGACTCCACCTGAATCGGTCAAGCAAGTTCGGAGTTTCCTTGGCTTAGCGAGCTATTGTCGCCGCTTTGTCGAGAACTTCTCCAAAGTTGCCAAACCTCTAATTGAACTCCTCAAGAAAGATAACATGTTCGAGTGGACTCCACAATGTGAGCACAGCTTTCAGGAACTGAAAAGACGCTTGACATCTGCTCCCATACTGGTACCACCAGATTTCTCTAAGGACTTTGTTATCTATTGCGACGCCTCGCGACAAGGACTAGGTTGCATTCTTATGCAAGATCGTCACGTAATTGCTTACGCTTCACGGCAATTGCACCCACATGAGGAGAATTATCCTACTCATGATCTAGAGCTTGCAGCTATAGTCTATGCACTTAAAACCTGGCGACATTACCTCCTCGGTAATCGTTGCAAAATCTTCACCGATCACCAAAGTCTGAAGTACATCTTCACCCAACCGGATTTGAATCTCAGGCAAAGACGTTGGGTTGAGTTGATCAGAGATTTCGACTTAGGGATAACTTACACCCCAGGAAAGGCCAACGTCATGGCTGATGCACTAAGTCCTAAATCTTATTGTAACAATCTGATGTTACAACAAAGTCAACCGCTTCTCCATGAGGAATTTTCGAAGCTTAACCTTCACATTGTTCCTCAAGGATTTCTTTCCACCCTGGTGGCGAAACCTACTCTTACGGATCAAATTGTTGCTGCCCAAAAGCGAGATAAAGGAATATCTAGAATCAAGGAGAACATTGCTAGTGGAGGTGCTAGATGTTTCTCCGCAAATGACCATGATGTTGTGTACTTTGAGAACCGTTTAGTGGTTCCCAAGAACCAGCATCTACGGCAGTTGATCCTTAAGGAGGCTCATGAATCTCCTCTCACTATTCATCCCGGTAATACTGAGATGTATCAGGACCTACGCCAAAGGTTCTGGTGGACTAGGATGAAGAGAGACATTGCTCAGTTTGTTGCTAGTTGCGACGTCAGTCGTCGTGTAAAAGCAGAGCATCAACGGCCTGCTGGCACCCTTCAACCCTTAGCTATTCCTGAATGGAAATGGGACAAAATTGGTATGGATTTCATCACCGGTTTTCCCAGGACTAAGAGAGGGAATAACGCTATCTTCGTCGTTGTCGATCGTCTTTCCAAAGTAGCCCATTTCTTGCCTGTTCGCGAGAGTATAACCGCTAGTCAACTAGCAGACTTGTACATCTCCCGAATAGTATCCCTCCATGGTGTTCCACTAGAAATTAATTTGGATCGAGGAAGTCTCTTCACCTCTCGATTCTGGGAAAGTTTCCAAAATGCTATGGGAACCCGCCTTTCCTTTAGCACTGCCTTTCACCCTCAATCAAGTGGTCAAGTAGAACGCATCAATCAGATTCTAGAAGACATGCTTCGAGCTTCTGTTATCTCATTCGGAATGGATTGGGAGAAATGTCTTCCATTTGCCGAATTTGCTTATAACAACAGCTATCAATCTAGCTTGGGTAAAGCCCCTTTTGAAGTTCTCTATGGACGAAGGTGTCGAACGCCTCTTAACTGGTCAGAAACCAGGGAAAGACAATTCTTTGGCCCGGACATGATCCAGGAAGCAGAAGAGCAAGTTCGCATTGTTCGTGAAAAGTTGAAAACAGCCCAATCGCGTCAAAAGAGTCAATACGACCGAAAACATAAGGCTATGACTTTTGAGGTTGACAAGAAGGCTTACCTTCGGGTTACTCCTCTGAAGGGAACCCATCATTTCGGTATCAAAGGCAAATTGGCTCCTCACTACATTGGACCCTTTCGCATTCTCGCTAAACGAGGAGAAGTTGCCTACCAATTGGAACTACCTCCGCATCTCTCCAGAGTCCACGACGTCTTTCACGTTTCTCAACTCAGGCGTTGCTTCTCGGATCCTATCCATCGGGTGGACCACGAAACGCTTGATCTTCAAGATAATCTCACGTATGAGAGTACCCCGTTCGTATCCTCGATCAAGCCGAGCGTACCACTCGATGTCATAATATCAAGTTTCTCAAGGTTCAATGGTCGCACCATTCTGAGAAAGAAGCAACTTGTGAAAGGGAGGACCGTCTTCGACTTGAGTACCCCACCTTCTTTCCGGAGGAACCTAAATCTCGGGACGAGATTCTTTTGAGTGGGGTTGAGTTGTCACACCCTAGCTAGTTCATGCATTAGAGTGTTGCATCATGTCTATTTTTCTCAACAGAAACTTGAAATGGGGATGTGAGAACCCCCAGCCCCCTCTGAAACCAACTAGGGTTTACTAAAAATATTTTCAATGAACCTGAAATGCCCTTCTCAAATGTCCATCATTTTTGTCTTGGTTCAGAACCTCTGCCAAAAGTGGTGCTCAATTTTCTAGGTCATCCTAAGGTTTTTGAATTAAATCATAAGTATTTGAGTTTGGACATTTAAATTATATAAATTATTTTAAATGCTCAAATAATCCCAAACTAAAATGTTCCATGCTGTATATATTCCAGTTAGTGGCCATGAACAGTTTGGGGAATTTTGGAGTTGTTTAGGTATTTTTAGTAAGTCCACAAAGTTACAGAATAATTGAAAAGGATAAATAAGAGAGAGAGAGAGTGAACTAACCCGGCAGCCCGCCTAGCCAGCCCACCAGCCGGCCCAGCCCAGCAGCCGCTCCAGCGAGCTGCTTGCCTTCGCCAGGCAGGCAGGCAGGTGCTCGACGGCGACGCCAGCGCGCGCCACGCAGCTGCCCGCCGCCCTTCTTCCTCCTTTCACCACGCTGCTAGCCTGGATGAACTCCATGTCGTGCCCCGAACCCCGTGGACACACCCATTCGCCCCCAGCTCCTCTCCCTCGCTCTCCCGCACCATGGCCGACGCCACCGCAACCGCACCATCGCCGTAGTCGCGCTCTCCCTCGTCCTCGCGCAGTGCCACCGTGTCCAGGAGCTCCGCCGCCCTCCTCTCCTACGAGCTAGTCAAGCCCCGAGTGCTTGCGTGCCCCGAAGCCACTGCACCGTCCTCGCCGACTCCGCCGTCACCGGAGATCCCCTTCGCCGTCGCCACCGCACCAGCTCGTCCCCGACCGCGCCGTCTGGTTCCTCGAGATCGCCGTGAGCCCAGCTACCTCTCCCCCCTTTCCTCTCTCGTTCTCGTGCACCACAGCGGGCGCACGAAGCTTCACCGCACGCACCGCCGCCGAGCTCGACGCCGACGTGTCTCCGACCAACCACCGGCCACACCACCTTGTCTAACACACTCACCGCACCCGTAGGAACCCGTAGCATCACTCCACGCGCCTCGCCGTGCCCCCTAGCGTCGAGTTCGACCCCACCCGAACTTCGGCGACCACCAAAGTCGTCGCCGGCGACGTTTTCGGCCACCCCGAGCTCAACCACCACCACCAAGAGCTGCGGTTTGCTCCCAGCTACCCGTAGATGCCCTCCGCCGCTCATTTAGTTGCCGGAACACACAAAAGCACTCTCGCCGCCGCGTTCAGCCTCGCCGGCGGCTAAACGCCGGTAAGTTGACCCTGCTGACCCCTCATTTGACCACGGGTGGGCCCAGTTTGACCCCCCGGGTCAATGACAGGTGGGGCCCAGCCCTGTTAACTAATCAGGATTAGTTTTAATTAATAATTAGTTAAACTAACTACACTGACACACGGGACCCACTAGTCAGGGTTGACCTGGACTGTTCCGTTGACCGCTGACATCATCCTGACGTAATGATGACGCAGTAATTTATTTACTGGAATTATTATTACACAGGAAATTCCAGTAAATACCACAAACTTCAAAAAATCATAGGAATTAATCTGTAACTCCAAATGCAAAGTTTTATATATGAAAAATGATCAGAAAAATCCAATCTATCCATCCGTACTAGTTTCATGCATGTTTAGGCAAGCTAACCTGATGTTTACTGCAGAACAAGTTAAAGCACTTAAAGGGGCCACATATGAGTTTGAAACTTGAATCTTTGATTCAAAATGGTTCAAACCCATCTGGTCTTAGTTGCATTATCCCAATACAGTCATTTTGCCATGTTTCATGCATGCATCATATTGTTGCATATTATTTGGTGATGTTGTGTATTGGTGCTCTTTGCGGCAGGTTCTGCCTCCGAGGAGTACCGTGATTACCCTAACGAAGAACAATACCAGTGCACCGACCCATCAGGCAAGCAACCAACCATTTGATCATATCGGTACAATCCCATGTTCTCACTCCTGCTCTCTTTTACTGCATTAAGATAACGCGTTTCAATCTGCCGTGTGCTGCGGTAGTTGAACCCATTTCCTCTGCATGACCTGTCTATGCCACAGTAACTAGATGAAACCCACTAGCATGTGTAGGAGTTGATTGAGCCATGTGTATGTGTTGTTCCTACCTTGCTATGCCTGCTATGCTTAGAGTCGTGTCAGGTCTGGTTCATCTGGGTGATGGGGTAGAGTGAAATGATCATGCCAGTAATGAGAGTGATGTGGTGAACACGATTTGGTAAAGGTATCGATGAAAGGCCATGCAGGAGTAGATGGTGGGTTGTTTCATTGAAGCCGACATTAAGCACTGAGATCTGTTGGTGTGATTTAAGATTCAGCTACTACCATGCATTGGGCCCTGAAATATGACCCCGCTCGACTTCTTATTCACCCTAGTCCTCTGTCCAGGAGTTGCAAGTAGTTTCTGGTGTTTGTAGCTTACTGGAGGCCGTGGGCAGCGCTGACCGCGGGGTGGGCTGTGATGCGGTAGGTACGTGGCACGGTGTACCGGATACCCGTTAGGTATCTCGGGAACCCTGTACACATCGTTCGGGGCCGTATGTGGAAACCTCGGCCGGACTCCCTGCGGATGGAACCTGGATAGGTGATAAACCTGGACTAGAGACTTAGGTGTTTAGGTAGGTCGTGGTCTACACCCACGTCGGCTTTCGCTTGAAGTCTGCCGAGCACATGTCGTGTGCAGACGCTAAGTGGTGGAAACATGTATGAAGAAGTACACCCCTGCAGGGTTAACATGATCTATTCGAATAGCCGCGTTCGCGGTAAAGGACTACTTGGTTGCCTATACAGTTCATAGACAAGTAAATGGATACTACTAAAAATCTCAAGATAAGCGTGAGTGCCGAGGATGGCTCTTCCGTAGGATGACGGAGGTGGATCCTCGGTGGTGTATTGAACTGGTGTGTAGTGGACTCGTGTGCGCAAAACCATTTCAAGTTGGTGTATCGTAGGATAGCTTAGCCAAGAGTCAAAGCTGGCTTGCTGCAATAACTCCACCAACCCTTCTTGATAATGTGCATGTATGTAGGATATGATGTAAGTCTTGCTGAGTACCTTTGTACTCATGTTGCTTTAACTTACATTTTTCAGAAGACGCTGCAACCCCTTCTGATGGGTTCTTCGTAGACGTTGACATCGATGAGTAGACTGAGGCCCAGGTGGTGACCCTGAGCTTGTGAAGGACCACGTAGTATAGCCAGGCTTTCCAAGCCTCTTTTATTTTACTAGTTGTCTGTACTCAGACAAGTTACTTCCGCTGTTGGCTTGTATGTCTGTATGACTTGAATGCTGGGTCGTGTGACCCGTACTTGTGTGTATGATATGTATGGCTCCCTGAGCCTTTAAATAAAATACTTGTGTTGTAGAGTCATGTTGTGATGCCTTGTTGTATTTGCACATATCGAGCATATTGTGTGTATGACTGAAATGCTTGGTATGTGTGGGATCTGACTATCTAGTTGTTTATTCTTAGTAGCCTCTCTTACCGGGAAATGTCTCCTAGTGTCTCCACTGAGCCTTGGTAGCTTGCTACTGCTTCGGAACACTTAGGCTGGCCGGCATGTGTCCTTCTTCGTTCTTGTGTCTGTCCCTTCGGGGAAATGTCACGCGATGGATACCGGAGTCCTGTTAGCCCGCTACAGCCTGGTTTACCGGAGTCCTGCTAGCCCAGTGCTACAGCCCGGATTCACTTGCTGATGACTGACACGTTCGATGTTGGGTCATGGATGCCTGTCCCTGTAAGTCTGTGCCACTTTGGGTTTACGACTAGCCATGTCAGCCCGGGCTCCTTACCATATGGATGCTAGCGACACTATCATATACGTGTGCCAAAAGGCGCAAACGGTCCCGGGCAAAGGTAAGATGACATCCGTGGGAATACCGTGCGCGAGGCCGCAAAGTGATATGAGGTGTTACATGCTAGATCGATGTGGCATCGAGTCGGGGTCCTGACACCCGGAGCTCAGGCTAGACGGAGCGACCAGGCTTTTCGGCCCACTCGTGGCCTGTTTTGTAAACGACCGATCGGTCCTGGCCCGATGAAGAAATTGGTCGGCCCGGTTACTCAATTTCAACCTGAAATTGACTCGCTCTGGTTCGGTATTGAACCGGCCCGACCGAGCGGACCGAAGCTGTAGATTGTTCCTCGACGCACAGTCGTCAGCGATGTCCTGGCCATGCCCTGCCCCGTCGCTTGCTCACCGGAATCAAGTGTAAGTCACTCAATTGACACAGAGACATGGGGAAGAGGTAGAAGAAGACTCAGGTCACGCAGAAAGAACGAGAGAAATGGAATTAGATCCGATAATCACGGCACCATCCCACGATTAAATCCATGTTGCCGTTTGTGTTATGAACCAGGACTAACAAATCGGGACTAAAGCCCCCC
>NC_041384.1:765629154-765648178 GCF_002162155.2 Triticum dicoccoides | reverse complement strand
GACTAAAGGGGCTCCACGTGGCTGTTGTGGAACGCTCAGGCAGGAGGACCTTTAGTCCCGGTTGATAGCACCAACCGGGACAAAAGGCCACAACGCGTCAGGTGCTGCCGCTCGTTGGGGTTAGGGTTTTGGAGGGTTTAGTGGTTTCATTCCGCGTCTCCCTTTTCTTTTTGTGTTTATATTTCAATTCTTTTTTGTTTTGGGTTTTATTTTTCCATTCAACTCGACGCTACTACATATAGCAATGAAGGAACCATTACACAACATCGTCATGAATATAGAGAAGGACCTCTTTCTCTATGCTCGGTCGAACAACAAGTTTTCGTACGTATATTCGACGCTACTACATATTGTGCACGTTCATGCATTTATAAAATATAATATCTCTTATGATCCCGAATATCTAATTACCAAAATTCTCGATGGTATTTTCTCCGGTTTTAGATATGACCTCTTCAAGTAAGAATCCGGCCAATTCCTCTTGAATTGCTCGTACGCGATCCTTTGGTAAGAGATCATCCTGCATCTGTTTGATCTAATTTAAATATGGTAATAGAACTCCGCACAATTGATGGTAATCAAATAAAATTGTTGTTCGCCGGTCAATATATATGAATGAAACTCCACACAATTGATGGTACTCAAATAAAATTGTGAATATTGTTTACGTACTCAAATTTGTTCTAAAATTCTGCACTTCTCATTGGTCATCTGGTGAATGAACTCGCAAATGTAGTATCCTCATAAATTATTCCCTTCTCCAAACGAGCGAACCTGAAGCTCGTTGGGGCACTCGTGGCTTCGACGAATTGTTCCTTCGTCCATCAATGCATCCACTATGGTGTTATGTGCGCCTCTCCGAACGCCAGAGTTGTAAGTTCCACTCTCTCCAAATTCTCTCACTCGCTCCGCAGTCTCTGTTTGCTCCATTTGACCGATATCTTTGGTGTAACACATTCCAAATGCTCTGCAGGAATGCTAGAGTTAGTACCACTATAGCTCGAATTAGGCTGGGTCATCGACGGTTGCTTAAGCTTCTAACTTGTAAATTCCTTGAGATCTTAACGTTCATTCGAATCAACCTTGATCACAAAATAGCTAATTGGAATTCTGTTTACGACCATTTCTTAATTGTGAAAAAGCATATTACATCATCATTTTCCATCCCAACAAGCAAAGCAATAAGTACAAGGTTGTTTTTTCTTTACCTAGAAAATATAAAAATGTACACATGGAAAAATGCGGCAAAGTATATGCAATGTACCGCTATCTGTCCAAGCATAAGGCACAACAGAACCGCTAGATAGCATATGTGTCTTTCTATTATTTCATTTTGTGCATGTTCAGACGGCAAATTGCTTTATGAAATCCTCAAAGACAGAACAAATGTATCAATGAGCATACTCATTTTCCAACACCAGTCTAGTTGATCAAGCTACTTGCCCATTTCTTTGCTTTACTACACTTACCAACGAAAACCCTTCATTTGCTTTTCTTGAATCAAATCTTTTACAGTGGTTGCCAATGTAGATGCAAGAGTGCTAGAGATCTGAGACATCCTTACTACATTTGCTCCTGTAAATTCATCCAGATTCGTTGAAACTAAATATAGCCCGGATGTGGTACCATCCCCTGCCCGCGCACAAGTAGAAGAACTGGCGGAAGACGGCAAGAGGGGGCGGCGCCGCGCTGATCTTGTGGTAGAGCACGGCAAATCTAGGCATGATGCGCCACCCGTTGGGCGTGAACTGGCTGGGACACGAGGCCAAAGTGCCTGAGCACCTCGCGGAAGAAGCGGTGAAGTGAGAAGTGTCAACATGGCCTACTTTACAGTGTTGACCCGGCCTGCTGACTAGACCCATGTTTATGTACACAGCATATTTTTAGAGGGCCAAGGAAATCCGAAACAGTAATGAAAGAGGTAGGCAAAAATGTGTATCGCCAATATATGCAGGCTACCATCAACAAAAGTTCCCTTCTTAGATCCTTTCTTCCAGCATATATAATTGCTCTACTCACAGATAGCAATCATTAGTTGGTCCTAGACGTAGTGGCCCCAACCTACTTTCCGTATGGACTCATGCTTTGAAGTCAGGGAGAAGATACTTAACTTAATTTGAGCTTTTCAGTTGGGGCATAGCAGGTGACTCAAGATAAACGAAAGAAATTCGAACTTGAAACAACAGGATCATTTATCTCTTTGAGTTTATCTCCAAGCTCTCCCTGATCATCATCAACTAAGAGTAACTCATCCATTTCATATGGAAGACCCAAGATGACTGGTTTCAAATGCTTAATTCCAACATCTTGATCTCCAATCTTGACAATCCCACGTTCACAGTCGACTCAATGTGGAAGCGACTCAACCAAATAGTGTGGCAGTTTCACATCTAGGAGTCCTAAGAAAATTCTAAGCCCCATTTCTGTGATACAGGTCCTTTGTGTCTCTCATAGTTTCTTGATTAATCTGTGAACGCCTTTTGTACTGCACTTAAAAGTGGAGCGGAGTCACTTTCTTCTCTTTAAGATGGCAGTGTTCATCTCCAAAATACATGTTGTAGGAGTGTTCAGTTCATTCTGACATACCAGCGAGATCAGGAGGAAAAGACGTGGCAAGTGTGTAAATAGCCCCATCGATGGCAATTTGTCAAGTAAAGTACACACATGGCAAATGTTTAAGTAGCCCATCAATGAAAATTTGTTCATCTCCTTTGGTGGTGGTGATGGCAATTTGTATCAATGGTCACTCAATAATTTGGAGATAGGGTTTAAAACTAGTCCAACGACTCCCACGCACCTGTTTGGCTCGGTTGTAAGGTGGGACACGTGGAGGTCAATGAAATAGGGGGTAACTCCCATCGTTAATCTATAATACCTCAATAGTTGATCCCCACTAACCTATTTCTCTTGACATGCAGCCCGCCCACATCAGCAAGCTCGCCACATCATCAGCAACTGCTCCTCTGCATGATGCCACATCATCTGTTCCGTTTTGTGAACAACTTGGTAAAGTCCATTGACAGAAGCGCTAAGCCCACCTGCTAACGACACAAATCTTCCAACCCTTCACGATTGTGTTAATTGCTCAGACTCTCGATCTCCGCACGGGCTCTTGATCTTCTCTGCTTCTCCCCCCGACTCTCGATATCCCCTCGACTATCGATCTCCCCACCAGAAACACACATGAAAGGGACGGGGGAAAGCCAGATTCGTTACTTTTCTCTCCTAGAAGGTCAGCGCGGGTTGAATCCCCCCACGGTCGACGCTTATCTCCTTCCGCCGCCACATGTTCTGGATGGGACAAATGGAAGCCATCGCCGCCCATGCCGCGTCGCCGCGGATGCGTGCTTGGTGAATCTGAATGCTTCTACAGGTACATCTTCCTCCCTTATAAACTGCTCACTCCTATAGCATGATGGTGATTTTTTTAATCCGCGATCCATTGACTCTTGCTTCCTGCCATTCGATTTGACCATGCACCAGATTCAGAGTGTTTGGAAATAATTAGAGGAAGCAAACTAATACTGGAATTCCTAGACGTGTGTTCCTGAGGTTAACCGATCCTATTTTCTCAACATCCCTTCCTGTACTGATTTGAGTGATCCACATGGAGAAGCTGCAAGGGATCCCTTGGGACCAGATATGATTGTCAACAAAGCAGGTAATAACAGGCAGCATAATTGCGAACAGGGACCAAGAGACAGGTGTTGCGGCTGTCATCCATTGGCAGGTCCCAGACATTGGTAAGGTTAAATTTCGTACTGATGCTTCTTTCGTACTGGACACGGGAGCTACTAGGTAGGTATGGTGGCCAGGGATCACAACGTGGCATGGTGTTCTATTCCCTCGGGCGAAGCATTACTCAGTTCGCTGAAACTTAAGAGGCAGAGGTTGCTCCCGCTTTGATTGGTTTGAATGCACTGTCGAAAATTTACAGGGTCATGTTATTCTGGAGATTGATTGCTCGGTCTTATTCAATGGCCTGAAGGCAAACACACCAAATAAACCAGCTTAGTTTCTGATCATTTGTGACGTTAGAAAGATTTTTAGTCTTTTGACTCAAATCAGATCCAGATGATCAAAAGAAATCAGAACTGGTGTCAGGGAGATCAATATTTGATTGCAGGTGTCCCTAGTGAGTTGCATAGTACTTTAATCTCTAATTATAATCTGGCTTTTAGTAATTTATTTCCTATTTAGTCTAAAATAAGTTCATTCTTTGAATAGGTTCCAAATACTTTGCTTCCGTGGAAAAACCACTCCTTTTGAAATTGAATAATATTTGTGGTTTGGATTTTATGGGGCCTCCTTAGATTTTAAGCTTGCTACATACTCTTTTGGTACCTACAGGTTATAGGTAGTCGGATTGGAGTTAGCAAATAGAATTGGTGGAATAATGGAGTGTGTTGAGATTTCCATGGATTAATCATAGAGAGCGCACGCCCCGTGTCGCCCCCCCGCGGGCGACCCGGGCGCCCAACCCTCGCCGCCGCCGACCCAACCCCACCTCCTTCCTCTCCTCCCGCCGCCGCCGGTGGGCGCCGCCGGGCAAAGCCCGCGCGGTGCCGGCGGCGGTGGGATCTCGCCTGCCTTCGCCTGGAGTAGGGGCCGCGGGGGGTTCCTTCCTCGGGCGCGGCGGCGGAACTCGGCGGCCGACGCGTCGGGTGGCGCGCGCTGGTGGGATCTGAGGCGGCGGCCTCGCTGGTGTGGACGACACTACTCAGACGGCAGGGAGTGCTCGTCGGTGAGGTAGGCCGGATCCCCTCGGCTGCGCGGGCAGCGAGGTCTCGGTGGGCGCTGGTCATGGCACGGGGAGGCCCCGGGCTCCCCTCGTCAGATCGGAGGCGATCTGGTCCGCTCGTGATGCATGACCTCCGGCCGGCCTGGCTCATGTTGTGGCTGGTTCGGAGGTGGCGGCAAGGTGCTTGGCCGGGGGAAACCTTTGGCCGCCGGTGGCGGTCACGGCGTCGATGGCGTCCCGGATGCCATTCCCTCCTTGGTGGCGGCGCCGAGGCTATACCTCCCCTGCCTCCCCCCTTCCCCTACGACCGGGTGAAAACCCTAGCCCCGGTGGCTAAGCGGCAGAGGCGCAATAGCGTCGTCACCTTCTTGAAGGCGCCGATTTGGGCCTGGGGATGCTGGGTGTGCATGGCGAGTTTGTCTGGTTCCTGGTGGCGGCCCGTTTGATCTACCGCGTTGCAGCTCCGTGGCTGTGGTGCTTATCTTCCGGCCGTGTCTCCGATGGCGACCTCGCTCTTCCTCACCTTGTACTTGTCGTGGTGGAGCGGTACTTCATCTCACTCATTGATGGCGGCGGAGATCGGCGGCATGGCGCCGTGGAGGCTCGGCGTCCGATGCACGGAGATGGACTCGCGCAGGAGGAGGTAGCTGTCTGGCGTCATGGTGACGTCGATGGCTGATGTGGCCTTCACAAGGTAGAAGACTCAATATCATCTGAAGACGGACCTGTGGAAGATGGCGGCGACGACGCAAGAGTGTGTCTGACCGGATTGTGCCCCAGACCCGGTATGTGGCTCGGCTGGGGCTTCCGGCTTTTGATGTTAGGTTTAGGTGAGTAGTTTGGGTAGGGGCCCAGCTAGCATCCCTTCATCATATGGATAAGAGTAGCGGCATATGTTGCCAAGATGGTGGATTCAGGTATATTGTTTGTAATACTTTGTAAGGTCCTCGAGAATAATTAATAAAGTGGCCGTATGCATCTTCCAGATGCAGAGGCCGGGGGCCATCCTCCTTTTCTAAAAAAAATTGATCTACCGACATATTGGCACTATATATTTTTTGCTTACGAACTAAAGCTAAATAAAACGTACTCTTACTTTTACTAGTAGAAAAAGGACCTAATATGAGACACATTAGTGCCGGTTTGATTTTGAGCCGGCACTAATGTTTCCATTAATGCCGGTTCCAACGGCTAGCCGGCCGTTCTCATTAGTACTGGTTCGTGGCGAACCTTTAGTACCGGTTTATGCCACGAACCGGTACTAAAGAGGGTGGTGGCAGGGCCGTCCAACTCCTTTAGTACTGGTTCGTGGCACCGTACTAAAGAGGGTGGTGGTCGAAATATGTAGAAAGTTTCCCAAAATTTGAAGTTTATACTGTCACTTTATTCTAAATGCCGAGGTTTTCACCTGAAATTCAACCGGGCATTATTATAAAAAAAATAAGAACTTCACAATCTATCTATGTTTGTTTATAAGATCATGCGTAGGAAATTTGAGGTGATTTTGAGGTGGTCGAAAAAATCACGTTGTTAGAAAAGCTGGTGTGACCGTCGTCGCCTTGCCCTCCTCGTCCGACAACGGATGTTCTTGATCCCGCCTCGCCTTCCCCTTTGCTCTTTGACATTTCTTCCTAGCCGTGCATCGCGGACTCCAGCAACGCACTCGACGTACCTTACCAGGACCCGCCAACCTAGGTGCGCGCCCAACCTCGACGCTGGACCCCAGGACCTTGGAGCCGAGCTGTTGTTCGTAACAGAGCACATCCACACGCTATGCTTCATGCAAAGGAAATTTGAGGTGATTTTGAGGTGGTCGAAAAAATCACGTTGTTAGAAAAGCTGGTGTGACCGTCGCCGCGTTGCCCTCCTCGTCCGACAACGGATTTTCTTGATCCCGCCTCGCCTTCCCCTTTGCTCTTTGACATTTCTGCCTGGCCGTGCATCGCGGACTCCAGCAACGTACTGGACGTAGCTTACCGGGACCTGCCAACCCAGGTGCGCGCCCAACCTTGACGCCGGACCCCAGGACCTTCGAGCCGAGCTGTTGTTCGCAACAGAGCACATCCACACGCTATGCTGTGTGCAATGCAGCCTCAAGACGGAGAAGCTCACAGTTATAGTGGACGTGCATGCACATCACGCTCCCGGCGCCTTTGAATCTCGCCGTCCCCTCACTCTCACCGTCACCGCCCTGCCCTTCTCGTACGCCAAGGGATGTTCTTGAGCCTCGTCGCCGCCATGCCCTCCTCGTACGCCAAGGGATGTTCTTGAGCCCGCCTCGCCTTCCCCTTTCCTCTTTGCCTTTTCCGTCTGGCCATCCATCACGGACTCCAGCAGCGCGACTGCGTTTGAACTCATCGTCCACCTCCCTACACTGGACGCACCTTACCGGCACCCGCCAACCTAGGAGCGCGCCCACCCTCGACGCGAGACTCCAAGACCTTGGCGCCGAGATGTTGCTCGCAACAGAGCACATCCACACGCACTGCTTGAGTGTTCCTCTTTTACATTTCCGCCTGGCCGTGCATCGCGGACTCCAGCAGCGCGGTCGCGTTTGAACTTATCGTCCACCTCCGCACACTGGACGCACCTTACCGGCACCCGCCAACCCGGGTGCGCGCCCACCCTTCCTCCGTCCCCTCACTCTCACCGTCGCCGCCTTGCCCTCCTCGTCCTACAACGGATGTTCTTGATCTCGCCTCGCCTTCCCCGTTGCTCTTTGACATTTCTACCTGGCCGTGCATCGCGGACTCCAGTAACGCACTGGATGTACCTTACCGGGACCCGCCAACCCAGGTGCGCGCCCAACCTCGACGCCGGACCCCAGGACCTTGGAGCCGAGCTGTTGTTCGCAACAGAGCACATCTACACGCTATGCTTCGTGCAATGCAGCCTCAAGACGGGGAAGCTCACAGTTATAGTGGACGTGCATGCACATCACGCTCCCGGCGCCATTGAATCTCGCCGTCCATAGTCATGGTGTTTATCCAGCAACGTCTAGCACCCTTGTTAAAACGAAAAATAACTGCAAATGAGAAGCAACAAAGTGGGTAGGAAACAAAAACGAACCTACAACAGAGTGCAAGCCAGATTGTTTCAACATGCGCTGCACTATCACTTTGTGCTAAATCTCGAGGTTTTCACCTGAAATCCAACCGGGCATTATAAATATAAAAAAACTCAAAAAATGTAAAAACTTCACAATCTATCCAACCCAGTAAGCTGGTTTTGAACACTGTCTGAACAAGAGGCTTTTTAGGGGGATGTTCGGCAGCACTGTCATCCTGTCCATCCCAAGTTCTTTTCCCTGAAGAAGATGATAAAGAATGATTTAATCTACTACAAGGCAGACTGGACTTGAGATGCCTGAACACCTTAAGCAGCAAGTCCTTATTTTCCACAATGTCTTCTTCTTTGTCCTGCATAAGCAAAACAAACATGGTCAGTTGGGAAGGGCCCTAGTATTGAAATAAGTTTTTATTATTATATGGATTGCACTGCTTACCAGAAACTTTTGGACCATTGTCTCAAATTTCTCAATTCGTTCTTGTATAACTTTGAGCTCAACCCTTCCATTCAATACAAAATAAACAAGCTTCTGCAGATCAGGATCAGTAGGCTTTGGATACTTGCCATTGAACATTCTCGACTTCATTTTGCAATCAATGGCAAGAAGGATACTCTCATCCATACTGGCGGTTTGCAACTCCATCAATCTACTGTAAGCATGAAAAACAACTCAAATTCTCTCCAGAAATTTTAGAAAATGTACCTATAATTTCTTATACAAATTAAAGCAAAACTAAACCTTGGAGGGCTTGCACGCAGTCCCAAGGCGTTGGCTTCTGAGAACGATCTCCTCTTACACGTTTCACTGTATTCTAAGAATTGCACGCGTGTCAGTTTGACAAAATCATAAGTATCTCCCTGGAGCCCGTTTTTTATCTTTTGAAAATGATAAGCATCAAATATTTTCGAAAAAAATACCTACATGCAGTGGCACTAAATGCATCCCGCACTAAGTCATAAAATTCTCTAAAAAATAGAGAAAGTTTAAAAAATAAAGAAAAAAGTGAATGAATTTTAGTACAAAAAATAAAGTATTCTATCAGATTCGAATCGAGGACTTACGTCTTAGCACGACATTAGAGAAGCACTGGATGATGACACTCTGAGAAGGCCCTATCTGGATCTGTTTGAAGTTATGCGTGGAAGCAGCTAGGAAGAATTCCCATTTAGTTAGAGAACGTTCATTGGCTTCAGATTCCTTGACTAATGTTAGGCGCCACTCGGAGAGCGGATGTGCCTGCGAAGCCACGGCGCCATCGCATCGAAGGTGCCCAGCCATGTCTGGCATTTCGCGGCGTCCAGGCGGTGGATCTTTCCTGATGCCCAATGCTGTCGAAGCTTTGCCTCTTTCTTCTCCGTGGTCAGGCAGTAATCTTTGCTTCTCTTCAGTCCGACGCGGTACATCGCGGCTGCGAAGCTCATCGGAGCACTCAAGCATCTGTACCTCCTCCTCCTCCTCTACACGACTGACTTGGGATCTTCCTGATGAGGTAGGTTCGTAGTCTTGGTTTTCTCCAACTTAAGACACCCAGGAGGTCCAGCAGCGGCGCCACCGGCAGCATCTCGCCGACCTCGGAGCCCAGATGGTTGAGCGTGAGCGTTACTTGATCCCCGATGTCGCTAGGTGCTGGCAGGCGCACGTCTCCATCAACCCATTGCTGGGTAGCGTCTTTGGTGTTGTGGCCTATCCTCCAGATAAATATGAAAATCCTCCAGATAAAGATGAAAATCCTAACGACAGGGTGCGCTTGTATGCAGATCTCTAACACTTGTATTATTTTGCCGGTATTTATGTTCAGACGCGGCCGAGCGACGGGATCCATCAGGACGACAACAAGACACCGAAAGACAACGGGATCCATCAGGAGGACAACGGGGAACGGGATAGGTAGATGGCATCATTTCCTTGCCGTGTTTTCGGAAAGCCAGTGATGAAGTCCATACTGACTTTGTCCCATTTCCACTCGGGAATAGGCAAAGGCTGAAGTGTACCAGCAGGTCTTTGATGTTCGGCCTTAATGCAACGACAAACATCACATTCGGCTACATATCGAGCAATGTCTCTCTTCATCCTAGTCCACCAAAATCGCTGGCGTAGATCTCGGTACATTTTTGTGCTACCGGGATGAATTGAGAGAGGTGCTGGGGAACGTAGTAATTTCAAAAAAATTCCTATGCACACGCAAGATCATGGTGATGCATAGCAACGAGAGGGGAGAGTGTTGTCCATGTACCCTCGTAGACCGAAAGCGGAAGCGTTATGACAACGCGGTTGATGTAGTTGTACGTCTTCATGGACCGACCGATCAAGCACCGAAACTACGGCACCTCCGAGTTTTAGCATACCTTCAGCTCGATGACGATCCCCAGACTCCGATCCAGCAAAGTGTCGGGGATGAGTTTCGTCAGCACGATGGTGTGGTGACGATCTTGATGTTCTACCGTCGCAGGACTTCGCCTAAGCACCGCTACAATATTATCGAGGATTATGGTGGAGGGGGGCACCGCACACGGCTAAGAGATCAATGATCAATTGTTGTGTCTATGGGGTGCCCCCTGCCCCTGTATATAAAGGAGCAGGGGGAGGGGTGCCGCCCCCCTCCTTTCCCTAGTTGGATTATGACTTGGGGGGAAGGAGGAGAGGGGGAAAGGAAAGGGGGGGGGGGCACCGCCCTCCTCCTTGTCCAATTCGGACTTGGGGTGAGGGGCGCGCGACAGCCCCTAGGCCTCCTCTCCTCTTCCTCCACTAGGCCCATTAAGGCCCATTAGGTTACCGGGGGGTTCCGGTAACCTCCCCGTACTCCGGTAAAATGCCGATTTCACCCGGAACACTTCCGATGTCCAAACATAGGCTTCCAATATATCAATCTTCATGTATCAACCATTTCGAGACTCCTCGTCATGTCCGTGATCACATCCGGGACTCTGAACAAACTTCGGTACATCAAAATATATAAACTCATAATGAAACTGTCATCGTAATGTTAAGCGTGCGGACCCTACGGATTCGAGAACAATGTAGACATGACCGAGACATGTCTACAGTCAATAACCAATAGCAGAACCTGGATGCTCATATTGGCTCCTACATATTGTACGAAGATTTTTATCGGTCAGACCGCACAACAACATACGTTGTTCCCTTTGTCATCGGTATGTTACTTGCCCGCGATTCGATCGTCGGTATCTCAATACCTAGTTCAATCTCGTTATCGGCAAGTCTCTTTACTCGTTCTGTAATACATTATCTCGCAACTAACTCATTAGTTGCAATGCTTGCAAGGCTTAAGTGATGTGCATTACTGAGAGGGCCCAGAGATACCTCTCCGACAATCGGAGTGACAAATCCTAATCTCAAAATACGCCAACCCAACATGTACCTTTGGAGACACCTGTAGAGCACCTTTATAATCACCCAGTTACGTTGTGACATTTGGTAGCACACAAAGTGTTCCTCCGGCAAACGGGAGTTGCATAATCTCATAGTCATAGGAACATGTATAAGTCATGAAGAAAGCAATAGCAGGATACTAAACGATCGGGTGCTAAGCTAATGGAATGGGTCATGTCAATCACATCATTCTTCTAATGATGTGATCCCGTTAATCAAATGACAACACATGTCTATGGTTAGGAAACATAACCATCTTCGATTAACGAGCTAGTCAAGTAGAGGCATACTAGTGACGTTTAGTTTGTCTATGTATTCACACAAGTATTATGTTTCCGGTTAATACAATTCTAGCATGAATAATAAATATTTATCATGATATAAGGAAATAAATAATAACTTTATTATTGCCTCTAGGATATATTTCCTCCAGTCTCCCACTTTCACTAGAGTCAATAATCTAGATTACATAGTAATGATTCTAACACCCATGGAGCTTTGGTGCTAATCATGTTTTGCTCATGGAAGAGGCTTAGTCAACGGGTCTGCTACATTCAGATCCGTATGTATCTTGCAAATCTCTATGTCTCCCACCTGGACTAGATCCCGGATGGAATTGAAGCATCTCTTGTTGTGCTTGGTTCTCTTGTGAAATCTGGATTCTTTTGCCAAGGCAATTGCACCAGTATTATCACAAAATATCTTCATTGGACCCGATGCACTAGGTATGACACCTAGATCGGATATGAACTCCTTCATCCAGACTCCTTCGTTTGCTGCTTCTGAAGCATCTATGTACTCCGCTTCACATGTAGATCCCGCCACAACGCTTTGTTTAGAACTGCACCAACTGACAGCTCCACCATTTAATGTAAACACGTATCGGGTTTGCGATTTAGAATCGTCCGGATCAGTGTCAAAGCTTGCATCAACGTAACCATTTACGATGAGCTCTTTGTCACCTCCATATACGAGAAACATATCCTTAGTCCTTTTCAGGTATTTCAGGATGTTCTTGACCGTTGTCCAGTGATCCACTCCTGGATTACTTTGGCACCGACCTGCCAAACTTATTGCTAAGCATACGTCAGGTCTGGTACACAGCATTGCATACATGATAGAGCCTATGGCTGAATCATAGGGAATATCTTTCATTTCTCTCTATCTTCTGCTGTGGTCGCGTATTGAGTCTGGCTCAACTTCACAACTTGTAACACAGGAAAGAATCCTTTCTTTGCTTGATCCATTTTGAACTTCGTCAAAATTTTGTCAAGGTATGTGCTTTGTGAAAGTCCAATTAAGCGTCTTGATCTATCTCTATAGATCTTAATGCCCAATATGTAAGCAGCTTCACTGAGGTCTTTCATTGAAAAACTCTTATTCAAGTATCCCTTTATGCTATCCAGAAATTCAATATCATTTCCGATTAGTAATATGTCATCCACATATAATATCAGAAATGCACAGAGCTCCCACTCACTTTGTTCCAACTCCAATGCTTTGATCACACTATCAACGCGTTTATTCTAACTCCGAGAGGCTTGCACCAGTCCATAAATGGATCGCTGGAGCTTGCACACTTTGGTAGCTCCTTTTGGATCGACAAAACCTTTCGGCTGCATCATATACAACTCTTCTTCCAGAAATCCATTCAGGAATGCAGTTTTGACATCCATCTGCCAAATTTCATAATCATAAAATGCGGCAATTGCTAACATGATTCGGACAGACTTAAGCATCGCTACGGGTGAGAAGGTCTCATCGTAGTCAATCCCTTGAACTTGCCGAAAACCTTTTGCGACAAGTCGAGCTTTGTAGACAGTAACATTACTGTCAGCGTCAGTCTTCTTCTTGAAGATGCATTTATTCTCAATTGCTTCCTGATCATTGGGCAAGTCAACCAAAGTCCACACTTTGTTCTCATACATGGATCCCATCTCAGATTTCATGGCTTCAAGCAATTTTGCGGAATCTAGGCTCACCATCGCTTCTCCATAGTTCGTAGGTTCATCATGATCTAGTAGCATGATTTCCAGAACAAGATTACCGTACCACTCTGGTGCGGATCTTACTCTGGTTGATCTACGAGGTTCAGTAGTAACTTGTTCTGAAGTTTCATGATCATTATCATTAGCTTCCTCACTAATTGGTGTAGGTGTCATAGAAACCGGTTTCTGTGATGTACTACTTTCCAATAAGGGAGCAGGTACAGTTACCTCATCAAGTTCTACTTTCCTCCCACTCACTTCTTTCGAGAGAAAATCCTTCTCTAGAAAGGATCCATTCTTAGCAATGAATGTTTTGCCTTCGGATCTATGATAGAAGGTGTATCCAACAGTTTTCTTTGGGTATCCTATGAAGACACATTTCTCTGATTTGGGTTCGAGCTTATCAGGTTGAAGTTTTTTCACATAAGCATCGCAGCCCCAAACATTCAAAAACGACAACTTTGGTTTCTTGCCAAACCACAGTTCATAAGGCGTCGTCTCAACGGATTTTGATGGTGCTCTATTTAACATTAATGCGGCCGTCTCTAAAACATAACCCCAAAATGATAGCGGTAAATCTGTAAGGGACATCATAGATCGCACCATATCAAGTAAAGTACGATTACAATGTTCAGACACACCATTACGCTGTGGTGTTCCGGGTGGCGTGAGTTGCGAAACTATTCCGCATTGTTTCAAATGTAGACCAAACTCATAACTCAAATATTCTCCTCCATGATCAGATCGTAGAAACTTTATTTTCTTGTTATGATGATTTTCAACTTCACTCTGAAATTCTTTGAACTTTTCAAATGTTTCAGACTTATGTTTCATTAAGTAGATATACCCATATCTGCTTAAATCATCTGTGAAGGTGAGAAAATAACGATATCCGCCACGAGCCTCAACATTCATCGGACCACAAGATTGTCCGAGAGTTGATCTACAAGAGAGGTTATGGAAAGCTAAACAATCAAACGATTCCTCTGGCCAACAACAAAGTCATCGAGCAGGCCTGGGTGCGGGCGAAGATGACATTGTGATTCTCGCATGCCTGCTTCTTCTCGGTGACAGCCTTCTCCTTCTTCTCGAAGTCAATAGCCGCAGGCTTCTTGAAGTAGGTTATTCTGGGTTGAGAATGCGGGCAGAGTGGTTATGGAAAGCTAAAAAAGCAAAGGATTCCTCTGGCCCGGTGCTAGCAGGCGCGTGTGGTCAAGACCGAATTGGAGATAACATGCACACAGGGGCCAATGCCTCGTCCCCACGAGGCCACAACACAAAAGATGCCACCCATTCTATGTTTGTCTACAAGATCATGTGTAGGAAAGTAGTAGCAGCAGCAGCAACTATCAGTATGTGCAAGTTCAGACTTCGGCTCGTCAGGCGGTAGGCGGAGAAAGATCTCGGTGAGGAGGTGCCCCACCAGATCCGTCGCCGGGGATCCAGTCGGTGCCGGCTGGACGTGCCTCCCACGCAAACACCAGTTGAAATGGTTCATGATAACCTCGTTGAATATCCTTGATGTATTGCTTCAATTTCCTTGTCGGTGCCGCCGTCATCTTTGCTTCCAACACCTTGGTGGTGGTGGCTGGATGGTGGTCAGAGAAGGAGGAGGGGGAGGGCCAGATTGCAAACATAGAGAAAATGTGAAGGTTTTACATTTTTTTGATTTTTTGTGAATTTATAGTGCCTCGTTAAATCTTATGACAAAACCTCGGACTATACCCTAACGCTGGGTCTGCAAGCCTGCATCAATAAGTATGTTTTTTTTCCGGGAGGCAGAGCGCCCCGCGGAATGTTCTCCAGGAGACCTCGATTTGGTTGTCAAGCTCTGGTTGTGGGAAAAACTATAGTCGGCGATGAGCTCGGCGATGAGGCCGGGGCGCGGTGCACCGGTGGAGGTGAGGTCGAGGTGGATGAAGTCGAGCAGGCCAAGGGTGCTGAGGCCAGCGTCGTGGGCGGCGGACGGTGCCGCAGGCGGTTCAAGGAGGCAAAGGTTGGCGCGGACCCGTCAGAGCCGCGGCTATGATGTGTGGTGTCTAGCCAAAAACCACTTGAAATGGTACTTGACTTCTCCTAGTCAAAGACCACGTGAAATGGTGCTTGACCCCTCCCAGGCAAAAACCACTTGAAATGGTACTTGACTTCTCCTAGTCAAAGACCACGTGAAATGGTGCTCGACCCCTCCCAGGCAAAAACCACTTGAAATGATGCTTGGCTTCTCCCAGTCAAAGACCACGTGAAATGGTACTTGATGCCTCCCAGGCAAACACCAGTTGAAAAGGTTCATGATAACCTCGTTGAATATCTCTCCTTGGCAAACATGCGACTGGAGGAGATGGTGGTGCCGGTTGTCACCCGCGCCTCCCTCCCATGCTTCCACTACCAGCCAAGAGGTGGGAAACCACCACCATGGTGGTTTTCCACCTCCTCGCCGGCCTCGTTCTCATGGAGGCGGACGCAGCGGAGATGCCATCTCATGCAGTGTTGCGTCGTCCACACACTGCCGCAGTCCAGCTCGGACAAGGAGGACGATGGCCACAGGCATGGCAGAAGGCACCCACGAGATTCCCGGAGGCCTATGAGCCGCAGGAAGTGGGACTTGGTTGGTTTTTTTTCTCTTTGATCTCAACTGGGTTTTTGTTAGCCCCATTCCTCTCCAGTTCCTGCAATATTCAGTGTTATCTCAATGAATGAATGGCATGTATGCCTCTTTCATGAGATGAATGGAAAGGATCAACGAAGGCAGGAAGGAAGATCCAAGTGGCCTGACTAATACAGAAAGCGGACGATGAGGATGATGGCTGCAGGCATGGCAGAAGGCACCCACGAGATTCCTGGAGGCCTAAGAGCCGCAAGAAGTGGGACTTGGTCACAGATGGATGGGGTGATGTTTCCTTCAAGAAAAGCTCACTGATTGCTTCGAGGTGGCGGGGCGTCTGGGACCAACAGGTAGACGACGATGATCTGATGTATTCTCTTTTCGAGAATCATCAGAGCATATCATAAGAAGGAAGAAAATAACCGTGTTGTTGTTTTGAGCTGAGCACACACAAAGATCCAATGGTAGAGAATGGGGTCCTTCCTTCCTGCCTCCATTGCTCCTCTCCGTCCATCTCGTGAAAGAGTGTCAGGACCCCGACTCAATGCCACATCGATCTAGCATGTAACACCTCATATCACTTTGTGGCCTCACGCAAGGTATTCCCACGGGTGTCGCCTTACCTTTGCCCGGGACCGTTTGCGCCTTTTGGCACACGTATATGATAGTGTCGCTAGCATCCATATGATAAGGAGCCCAGGCTGGCATGGCTAGTCGTAAACCCAAAGTGGCACAAACTTATAGGGACAGGCATCCATGACCCAGCATCGAACGTGTCGGTCATCAGCGAGTGGATCCAGGCTGTAGCACTGGGCTAGTAGGACTCCAGTGAACCGGTCTGTAGCAGGCTAACAGGACTCCGGTATTCATCGCGTGACATTTCCCCGAAGGGACAGACACAGGAACAAAGAAGGACACATGTCGGCCAGCCTAAGTGTTCCGGAGCAGTAGCAAGCTACCATGGCTCAGTGGAAACACTAGGAGACATTTCCCGGTAAGAGAGGCTACTAAGGATAAACAACTAGATAGTCAGATCCCACACATACCAAGCATTTCAATAACATACACACAATATGCTCGATATGTGCAAATACAACATGGCATCACAACAGGACTCTACAACTCAAGTATTTATTCAATAGGCTCCGAGGAGCGAGATATTACAATCATGGGTCTCATGACCCAACATTCAGAGCATACAAGTCAAAACACAAGCGGAAGCTTAACATGTCTGAGTACAGACATCTACAAATGAAAAAGGCTGAGAAGCCTGACTATCTACCAGATCCTGCCGAGGGCACAAGATCGTAGCTGAGGTAACAAGCTAAACGTCGAAGTCCACGTGGTACTACTAGCGAGACTGAAGTCTCTCTGCAAAAACATAAATTAAGCAACGTGAGTACAAATGTACCCAACAAGACTTACATCAGAACTTACTACATATGCATCATTATCAACAAAGGGGATGGTGGGGTTTAACTGCAGCAAGCCAGCTTTGACTCGGTGGCTATCCTGAACTACGACTGCAAGTAACTCTTTTGAGGTGGCGCACACGAGTCCACATATTCACCATATCAATACACCACTATGGATCCGCTCTCGTCTCCCTATGAGAACGCCATCCATAGCACTCACGCTTATCTTGCGTATTTTAGAGTATCCACTTTCACTTGTCTATGAACTGTACAGGCAACCCAGAAGTCCTTTACCGCGGACACAGCTATTCGAATAGATCATATTAACCCTGCAGGGGTGTACTTCTTCACACACGCTCTCACCACTTACCGCCGTTTACACGACATGTACTCGGCAACCTTCAAGCGGAAGCCCAGCGAGGGTGTCGGCCACGACCTGACTAACCACACAAGTCTCACGTCCAGGTTTATCGCCTATTCGGGTTCCATCCGCAAGGAGATCCGGCCGGGGTGTCGCTCACGACCCCAAACGATGTGTGCAGGGTTCCCAAGTCCACCATCCGAGTGCCACTTGGTACACCGGGCCACTGTGCCTAGTCTGTCCCAAGCCCACCTGTACCGGGTGCCACTTGGTAGAGTACTAACACTACCTACAAACACCAGAAACTAGTTGCAACTCCTGGACAGAGATCATGAATGTGTGGTAGTAACTGTTCATGGATCACAAACATAGAACTCAGTTCCTGATGACGGCTGCAATGAGACAACCCACCATGTACTCCTACATGGCCTCTCACCGCTACCTTTACCAAATCGTGTTCACACATTTAGTTCACAACAGTAGGACATGTTCACACACCTCCGATTCATCCCCGATGAATCAGACCTGACTCAACTCTAAGCAATAACAGGCATGACAACAAGCATGAATGAGTAGGCACATCAGGGCTCAAACAACTCCTACTCATGCTAGTGGGTTTCATCTATTTACTGTGGCAATGACAGGTCATGCAGAGGATAAAGGGGTTCAACTACCGCAGCAAATAACAGTTGTATCGTTGTTGTCCTAATGCAGTAAAATAGAGCAGGAGCGAGAGAGTGGGATTGTATTAGAATGAACAACGGGGGTTTTGCTTGCCTGGCACTTCCGAAGATAATATAGTTCTTCATTGGTGTCATCGATCTCATCGTCGGAGTCACGTCTATCAAAAGGGGACAAACACCGACAAACAAGGAAGAACACAATCAATGCAATGCACAATATGATGCATGATCATGACATGGCAATATGCTATTGATTGGGCTAATGCAACTAGCAACAAGTTAAATGGAGTGGGTTTGAACACTAGGTTCAGAATCAAACTCCATATGTGAATTCAAATGTCATTTATATGATTTGTACTAAACAACATCCATAAGTTGTTCTAACATGCATGAAAATGGTACAGATGGATAGATTGGATTTTTCTGATAATTTTTCATATATAATTTATCTCATTTGGAGTTATGGTTGAATTTATATGAATTTTAGAAGTTAGCACTATTTTCTGGAATTTCTTGTATTAAAATAAATCCAGAAAATAGCTTATCGCGTCGGCATGACATCAGCAAGACGTCAGCAGGTCAAGAGCGCTAGCCAGGTCAAACCTGACGGCTGGGACCCACGGGTCAGTGTAACAGGGCTGGTTGGGTGGATGACAGGTGGGACCAGGTCAACGCTGACTTGGTCAAAGTCAAAGCTGACATGTGGGTTCCGCAGGATTAGCACTAACCTAAACAGGAATTAAACTAACCTAAACAGGCACGGGGGCCCACATG
>NC_041384.1:765586439-765628902 GCF_002162155.2 Triticum dicoccoides | reverse complement strand
TAGTGCTAACTAAACCGGGATTAGGCCGACGGCTCATCGCCGGCGAGGTCAGTGGTGGCGGAGCGCGTCGGGTTTCGCCCACAGGCGACTATTTGGACGGCGGTTTGGTGCTACGCGTAGCTGGGGGTCGCGCGCATCTAGTAGTGCAAATGGGAGAAGCTGGGGTGGTCCGAGTCGACGGCGGCGAGCACGAATGCGGCGGCCGGAGTTCGGGGTTGGTGCGAGTTAGCGCTAGGAAGCACGGGAGGGGGGAGCTACTGGTGGATACGGACTCCTGGGGCAGCTAGGAGCATGATGCGGTGCAAAGTCATGGCTGGGTCGAGCTCAGGCCACGGCGGCGACATCGCCGGCGAAGCCGAGCTCTTGGGCTCGATGGGAACGGCGGCTAGAGAGGGAAATAGAGCACGGGGAGAGAGGGGTTCCACAGAGGAGCTCACGACGAGGTCGATGAGTAGCTCAGCGTGCTCAGGGGAGGCCGGACGGCGTCGGAGCATCTCCGGCGATCTCGGAGCCGAAGGTTGAAGACGACGGCGTCGGCGTCACTGCAGGGCTCCCAGCGTCGCTTGGCGCGGTGAGGAGGAAGAGGGGGTCGAGGCGAAGCTTTTGGGCACGTCGGAGAAGAGAGGGGAAGGCGGTGGCGGCGGCAGCAGCAAGCGGCGGCGACGAGCTCCGCTCGGTGGGAGAGAGAGGGAGCCAGAGGAGGGGATGGGGACGAGAGAGTGAACGAGGGGGTTCCAGGGGGTGCGTGGCGTCGTCTAGGAGCACCGGGGAGGAGCCAGGCAGGCAGGGAGGGAGGAGGTGGCCGGGGCGCGTGGCCGCGCGCGCCGGGCGCGTGCCCGTCCTCCTGGCAGGGAGGAAGACGACAGGGGAGGGGCCAGGTGGGCTGGGCCGCACAGGTGGGCTGCCAGCTGGGCCGGTTGGTGGCGCCAGGTAAGTTTATTCTCTCTCTCTCTCTTATTTCTGTTTTCTATTTTCTGTAATCTTTGTGGCTTTTCTAAAAATACTTAGGCATTTTCAAAAATCACTAAACTGCACATGCCCACTGTATAGAATATATCCAACATGGAACATTTCAGTTTAGGAGTATTTGGACATTTAAAATATTTTATAGAATTTAAATGTCGAAATTCAAATACTTATGATTTAATTCAGTGACCTTAGGATGACCTAGAAAATTGTGCACCATTTTTGCCAGAGGTTTAAGACCAAGGCAAAGATGATGAACATTTTAGAAGGGCATTTCAGGTTCATTGAAAATGATTTTATGTTGAACCTATTTGATTTGATCTGGTGCTAGGGTTTGATCAGTCCCCATTTCAAGTTTATTTGAAAAGTTAAACATGATGCACACATGAAGGGCTAGCCTACTGCAGACCAGGACCAGGGATGTGACAACTCACCCCCACTAAACAAGAATCTCGACCCGAGATTCAAGCGTAGGGTAAGACGAAGGGGGAACGCAAACTAACACAATCTTCACGATCCAGGGTGCACTTCATAAAAGCATTGATTCGATCACCATCTTTGTCTCGATGTCTTGCTCTGAGAACTCCAACTAAGATGACAATGAGAGGGAAAGGAAAAACTCTAGAGGAATTGATCTTCTCGAAGACCGAACAACTCAGGATCAGCTCATGGGGTGAGATATAAACATTTCTTGAGCTGAGACACGAGACACACATTCAGAGAGATGGGGTGTAACAGATGATGAAGGTTCACTAGGTAGGCGACAAATCCACGCTTGATTATGACGTAGCAGGGAGTTGAGTTGCCATGATACCATAGCGGAACATCCTGAAGGAGGGTGATTCATAGACTATTACCTTAAGTGGCAAAAAGAATTACCTTTGATCCGGAGATCATCGAAACTCTTTATACCAGCCTAAGGCAATTCTCGAGCGATCGTTAGGAGGGGTTTGGTAGAATGGCATACCCAGATTAGAATGGATGATGTGGATTACCTTGTTGTAAACAACACAAGGGATGACTTTAGTAACTGAGGAGAAGCTCAACAGTAGAGAGTGAGTCAATTGTTTGAGGAGTTATAGCATAACCGAGGAAGCTGAGAGCAAACCCAGTTAGTGCCGATGATAACACCTAGCGCTTGCGTGTGCTCTCAAGAACTTGAGCACTTCCATATTCATCAAGGTATTACCAATATCCGTGTCAAGGATCCTGGCAACACAACATAGTACCGTGATGAACAGCGATGGACGATGCAGATGCAAAGAATGATAACTTTCTTAGATTTCACCTTAGCGAGGCCAAGGAAACAAAATCTGGATGATCGACCAAAAGACATTTAGCACTCCGCTTCTAATGTTCTCCTTGATGTGCTAGCATAATCCATAGATAATTATGGTTTGATATCTAGAACATCAAGTAAAAGGTCGGACTTCGGGAACAAAAAAATCATAAGGAATAACTATGGAAGTAAATACATATGAAATCCTCATGGGGAGGTGGCCAACTTCCTCAATCAAGATACTACAATAATAGGTCTTCCGGCTGGACGTGTTGGCCACGACATCCTCTTTACCGGTTACAGGGGGACCAATATTATAGTTCTTGGAAAAATGCTCCAACCATCATATCTGCCAGAGATTCAGATCTAGTTGGTGTCAGAACAATCTAGACTCATCGAGTCTAGAAAGAAAAATGAAAGTTTGCAACACAAACCGACGAGATAACGTTGCGAGATTCTCGGGAAATGAACTACGATAGCAAGCTCCAAAACATGAGCTGGTTCTGCTACAAACATGTGAACACGTTGTCCCATACAAACATGATCCCGTGGTAGTCTTACAATAAAACACTACCGAGTTCAGGTTGGGAACCATCATCTAGGGTAATGAAGTCTTGTGCGTGACCTAGGATTAGCACAACTACTCCTTTTCCTTGAACAAGTCAATCAGTGGCTTGGCGTGCTAGGGACACATATAGAGTGGAGGTAGCTAATCTCACAATCAAATGTATACTTCGCACATGCATGACTGACTTGGGATGATTCCAAAGGAAGCAAAAACAATCTTTCTCAGATCCACGGCGGCAACTTACACCAAGTGCATGTGAATTAGAGAAAGTCACTTCTTTCATCCGAACATATACCTCATGAATGGAACACGAAGGTAATGTTTACAGAAGTTTCCAACACTAGATGGATGTTCAACATGATCATGGAGAAGATAAAATGCTGCTGATGGGCTCAACAACATGTCATCGGGATGACCATATAAATGGAATTCCATAATTATGTGAATAAGGACATAGCATTGGTCAGACCCAAAAGATGTAATGGTGTATGCTCGAGGGATAACTCGGGTAAGACAACATTACGAACATCGTTGGTTCTGATTTGATTTGACAATAGCCCGTACTCAAATCAAAGTTTTTATAAGATAATAGGTCCAACAACTGATCACAGGGACCAATCGATGAAGATATCATCTTTCTTCAACTAACACACCAACACCAGGATATCCCTTGAGGATGAACTGAGTCGGACAAGCTTTTATCTTCCAACTCTCCAAGTTGTTGTTTAGCTTAACCAAGTAGCTCAGGGTATCCGACACAGATGCTTGGAGAAAGGGTGGTTTATAGGAAACCAACTTGATCACGAGCTCAACATAGCGGTCAGGTGACAACCTGGTGATACTTCCGAGAAGATAATCGGAAAATCACGAACCACCTATAGGCTATTAAGCTTGAGAACAACCTTGCTTTTCAGGGCAAGACGATATGATCACAAGAGCGAGGGACTGGCACAATCCTAACTCATTGATCGAAGAGTGCACCGGAAATAAGGACTAGGTAGCACAATCTATCTTAGAATGATGATTCAATAATCACCACGCCAAGAATGAAATTATTGTCTGTTAACTACCAAGCAACGGAGTTGCTAGGAGCGTAGATTTCAGACATCACGATTCACTTGCCAGCACTCCGGTTGCGACAACACGGAACCGAGAAATGAATAATGATGGCGAGAGTATCACTGTATCAAGAGTTCATAGGATGGTGTGCAATTCCCATGATATTCTTGATATAAAGATGGTAATACTCCAAGGTGGAGCAGAGCAAAAGCTGGATTGCTATTTGATCTGTGGAGCACAACTACTTTGATCCAATCTTGGAAATGGATGAGACATTGGAGTTTGTTTCTCGTAGTCATTCTGGAATAGAATGGCTTGACGGACCACAAGAGTAATAGGTATCGATGAACGCATGCACACATACTCTTGACTATCAATTGATAGACGAGGGTCAAAAGACAACTAAAGAGGGACAACTCAAAGGAACATACGGTTTTCTGAGTTGTGGATGCATAGATTAGTATGTCGAACCAAGTTCAATAGGTTTCTTCCGGATACCCATGCAGAAAGGTAGATCTGGCAGAGTAACAATATTGAATTGAGATCTCATCAAGAGCACTCTGGTTGTGATCTTTCGGTTCAAAGAACTTCTGCCATAAACGGTTCATAGTATTTGGAAGAAGGAAACACCACAAACTTCGAGGACTATTGCAAAGGTTACTAATTTCCTAAAGGAACTAGCAAACACTATCAATATGAGGTAAGTGGGGTGAATCTCGGGTTCAAGAACCCAGGAGTAGAATACCTACCAACTAAATGGCATCACGGGATGCTTTCAAGAATAATGGCCAAAATCATCACACTGGAACACAGAACATGGCTAGATTACTTGATGATCCCCTAAGACACCTAGGGTCATAATAATAATTCCAACATATATGTCGAGGCAATAAAATACCTCAACTCAACAATTAATGTGATTAACTTGGCCTAAAGGAACATCGAAACCATAGGGAAAGGATTTTGCAAATGCATCAGATTATTTAGAAACCTGGGATGACTCGGACAGCATAACGGCTATAAATGCTCAAAAGATTGGAGACATGCTACAAAAATGGTGGCATAGCCACTCAGAAGCACAATATCAAGGTTTTGAGATCAACAGTTAACATACAGAGGTAGAAACTGAACTGAGGCTTAAATCCAACAATCTTACAAGTCTACAGATTAGTAACACGTGATCCTAATAGAAAGAAGAGATAGCCTAGTTCTTAATCCCCGTAGAATAGAAGAGGTTGACTCAGATTAGAAGGGCATGAGGTATAAGGAGTAAAAAGAGCCTTACGTTCCATCCCACAATCAATTCCCTTATATAACTAAAGAATTTCTAGACTCACCTTCGACCAGTTGGCTTGGTAATCCTACAGGCAGTCAAGCTCTGATACCAAATCTGTCAGGACCCCGACTCAATGCCACATCGATCTAGCATGTAACACCTCATATCACTTTGCGGCCTCACGCACGGTATTCCCACGGGTGTCGCCTTACCTTTGCCCGGGACCGTTTGCGCCTTTTGGCACACGTATATGATAGTGTTGCTAGCATCCATATGATAAGGAGCCCGGGCTAACATGGCTAGTCGTAAACCCAAAGTGGCACAAACTTACAGGGACAGGCATCCATGACCCAGCATCGAACGTGTCGGTCATTAGCGAGTGGATCCAGGCTGTAGCACTGGGCTAGCAGGACTCCGGTGAACCGGGCTGTAGCGGGCTAACAGGACTCCGGTATTCATCGCGTGACATTTCCCCGAAGGGACAGACACAGGAACGAAGAAGGACACATGCCGACCAGCCTAAGTGTTCCAGAGCATTAGCAAGCTACCATGGCTCAGTGGAAACACTAGGAGACATTTCCCGGTAAGAGAGGCTACTAGGGATAAACAACTAGATAGTCAGATCCCACACATACCAAGCATTTCAATACATACACACAATATGCTCGATATGTGCAAATACAACATGGCATCACAACAGGACTCTACAACTCAAGTATTTATTCAATAGGCTCCGAGGAGCGAGATATTACAATCATGGGTCTCATGACCCAACATTCAGAGCATACAAGTCAAAACACAAGCGGAAGCTTAACATGTCTGAGTACAGACATCTACAAATGAAAAAGGCTGAGAAGCCTGACTATCTATCAAATCCTGCCGAGGGAACAAGATCGTAGCTGAGGTAACAAGCTAAACGTCGAAGTCCACGCGGTACTACTAGCGAGACTGAAGTCTCTCTGCAAAAACATAAATTAAGCAACGTGAGTACAAATGTACCCAGCAAGACTTACATCAGAACTTACTACATATGCATCATTATCAACAAAGGGGATGGTGGGGTTTAACTGCAGCAAGCCAGCTTTGACTCGGTGGCTATCCTGAACTACGACTGCAAGTAACTCTTTTGAGGTGGCGCACACGAGTCCACATATTCACCATATCAATACACCACTATGGATCCGCTCTCGTCTCCCTATGAGAACGCCATCCATAGCACTCAGGCTTATCTTGCGTATTTTAGAGTATCCACTTTCACTTGTCTATGAACTGTACAGGCAACCCAGAAGTCCTTTACCGCGGACACGGCTATTCGAATAGATCATATTAACCCTACAGGGGTGTACTTCTTCACACACGCTCTCACCACTTACCGCCGTTTACACGACATGTACTCGGCAACCTTCAAGCGGAAGCCCAGCGAGGGTGTCGGCCACGACCTGACTAACCACACAAGTCTCTCGTCCAGGTTTATCGCCTATTCGGGCTCCATCCGCAAGGAGATCCGGCCGGGGTGTCGCTCACGACCCCAAACGATGTGTGCAGGGTTCCCAAGTCCACCATCCGGGTGCCACTTGGTACACCGGGCCACTGTGCCTAGTCTGTCCCAAGCCCACCTGTACCGGGTGCCACTTGGTAGACTACTAACACTACCTACAAACACCAGAAACTAGTTGCAACTCCTGGACAGAGATCATGTTGATTAATAAGTCGAGAGGGGTCGAGTTACCGGAACCCAATATGTGGTAGTAACTGTTCATGGATCACAAACATAGAACTCAGTTCCTGATGACGGCTGCAATGAGACAACCCACCATGTACTCCTACATGGCCTCTCACCGCTACCTTTACCAAATCGTGTTCACACATTTAGCTCACAATAGTAGGACATGTTCACACACCTCCGATTCATCCCCAATGAATCAGACCTGACTCAACTCTAAGCAATAACAGGCATGACAACAAGCATGAATGAGTAGGCACATCAGGGCTCAAACAACTCCTACTCATGCTAGTGGGTTTCATCTATTTACTGTGGCAATGACATGTCATGCAGAGGATAAAGGGGTTCAACTACCGCAGCAAATAACAGTTGTATCGTTGTTGTCCTAATGCAGTAAAATAGAGCAGGAGCGAGAGAGTGGGATTGTATCGGAATGAACAAGGGGGTTTTGCTTGCCTGGCACTTCTGAAGATAATATAGTTCTTCATTGGTGTCATCGATCTCATCGTCGGAGTCACGTCTATCAAGAGGGGACAAACACCGACAAACAAGGAAGAACACAATCAATGCAATGCACAAAATGATGCATGATCATGACATGGCAATATGCTATTGATTGGGCTAATGCAACTGGCAACAAGTTAAATGGAGTGGGTTTGAACACTAGGTTCAAAATCAAACTCCATATGTGAATTCAAATGTCATTTATATGATTTGTACTAAACAGCATCCATAAGTTGTTCTAACATGCATGAAAATGGTACATATGGATAGATTGGATTTTTCTGATAATTTTTCATATATAATTTATCTCATTTGGAGTTATGGTTGAATTTATATGAATTTTAGAAGTTAGCACTATTTTCTGGAATTTCTTGTATTAAAATAAATCCAGAAAATAGCTTATTGCGTCGGCATGACATCAGCAAGACGTCAGCAGGTCAACAGCGCCAGCCAGGTCAAACCTGACGGCTGGGACCCACGGGTCAGTGTAACAAGGCTGGTTGGGAGGATGACAGGTGGGACCAGGTCAACGCTGACTTGGTCAAAGTCAAAGCTGACATGTGGGGTCCGCAGGATTAGCACTAACCTAAACAGGAATTAAACTAACCTAAACAGGCACGGGGGCCCACATGGCAGTGGCTCTGGGGGGGGGGGGTTAGCGGGGTCATTAGTGCTAACTAAACCGGGATTAGGCCGACGGCTCATCGCCGGCGAGGTCAGTGGTGGCGGAGCGCGTCGGGTTTCCCCCACAGGCGACCATTTGGACGGCGGTTTGGTGCTACGCGTAGCTGGGGGTCGCGCGCATCTGGTAGTGCAAATGGCTGAGAAGCCTGACTATCTACCAGATCCTGCCGAGGGCACAAGATCGTAGCTGAGGTAACAAGCTAAACGTCGAAGTCCACGCGGTACTACTAGCGAGACTGAAGTCTCTCTGCAAAAACATAAATTAAGCAACGTGAGTACAAATGTACCCAGCAAGACTTACATCAGAACTTACTACATATGCATCATTATCAACAAAGGGGATGGTGGGGTTTAACTGCAGCAAGCCAGCTTTGACTCGGTGGCTATCCTGAACTACGACTGCAAGTAACTCTTTTGAGGTGGCGCACACGAGTCCACATATTCACCATATCAATACACCACTATGGATCCGCTGCCGTCTCCCTACGAGAACGCCATCCATAGCACTCATGCTTATCTTGCGTATTTTAGAGTATCCACTTTCACTTGTCTATGAACTGTACAGGCAACCCAAAAGTCCTTTACCGTGGACACGACTATTCGAATAGATCATATTAACCCTGCAGGGGTGTACTTCTTCACACATGCTCTCACCACTTACTGCCGTTTACAGGACATGTACTCGGCAACCTTCAAGCGGAAGCCCAGCGAGGGTGTCGGCCACGACCTGACTAACCACACAAGTCTCTCGTCCAGGTTTATCGCCTATTCGGGTTCCATCCGCAATGAGATCCAGCCGGGGTGTCGCTCACGGCCCCAAACGATGTGTGCAGGGTTCCCAAGTCCACCATCCGGGTGCCACTTGGTACACCGGGCCACTGTGCCTAGTTTGTCCCAAGCCCACCTGTACTGGGTGCCACTTGGTAGACTACTAACACTACCTACAAACACCAGAAACTAGTTGCAACTCCTGGACAGAGATCATGTTGATTAATAAGTCGAGAGGAGTCGAGTTACCGGAACCCAATGTGTGGTAGTAACTGTTCATGGATCACAAACACAAAACTCAGTTCCTGAGGACGGCTGCAATGAGACAACCCACCATGTACTCCTACATGGCCTCTCACCGCTACCTTTACCAAATCGTGTTCACACATTTAGCTCACAATAGTAGGACGTGTTCACACACCTCCGATTTATCCCCGATGAATCAGACCTGACTCAACTCTAAGCAATAGCAGGCATGACAACAAGCATGAATGAGTAGGCACATCAGGGCTCAAACAATTCCTACTCATGCTAGTGAGTTTCATCTATTTACTGCGGCAATGACAGGTCATGCAGAGGATAAAGGGGTTCAACTACCGCATCAAATAACAGTTGTATCGTTGTTGTTCTAATGCAGTAAAATAGAGCAGGAGCGAGAGAGTGGGATTGTATCGGAATGAACAAGGGGGTTTTGCTTGCCTGGCACTTCTGAAGATAATATAGTTCTTCATTGGTGTCATCGATCTCATCGTCGAAGTCACGTCTATCGAGAGGGGACAAACACCGACAAACAAGGAAGAACACAATCAATGCAATGCACAATATGATGCATGATCATGACATGGCAATATGTTGTTGATTGGGCTAATGCAACTAGCAACAAGTTAAATGGAGTGGGTTTGAACACTAGGTTCAAAATCAAACTCCATATGTGAATTCAAATGTCATTTATATGATTTGTACTAAACAACAGCCATAAGTTGTTCTAACATGCATGAAAATGGTACAGATGGATAGATTGGTTTTTTCTGATAATTTTTCATATATAATTTATCTCATTTGGAGTTATGGTTGAATTTATATGAATTTTAGAAGTTAGCACTGTTTTCTGGAATTTCTTGTATTAAAATAAATCCAGAAAATAGCTTATTGCATCGGCATGACATCAGCAAGACATCAGCAGGTCAACAGCGCCAGCCAGGTCAAACCTGACGGCTAGGACCCATGGGTCAGTGTAACAGGGCTAGTTGGGTGGATGACAGGTGGGACCAGGTCAACGCTGACTTGGTCAAAGTCAAAGCTGACATGTGGGGTCCGCAGGATTAGCACTAACCTAAACAGGAATTAAACTAACCTAAACAGGCACGGGGGTCCACCTAGCAGTGGCTCTGGGGGGGGGTTAGCGGGGTCATTAGTGCTAACTAAACCGGGATTAGGCCGACGGCTCATCGCCGTCGAGGTCAGTGCCGGCGGAGCGCGTCGGGTTTCGCCCACAGGCGACCATTTGGACGGCGGTTTGGTGCTAGGGGGTGCGTGGCGTCGTCTAGGAGCACCGGGGAGGAGCCAGGCAGGCAGGGAGGGAGGAGGTGGTCGAGGCACGTGGCTGCGCGCGCCGGCCGCGTGCCCGTCCTCCTGGCAGGGAGGAAGACGATAGGGAAGGGGCCAGGAGGGCTGGGCCGCACAGGTGGGCTGCCAGGTGGGCCGGTTGGTGGCGCCAGGTAAGTTTATTCTCTCTCTCTCTTATTTCTGTTTTCTATTTTCTGTAATCTTTGTGGCTTTTCTAAAAATACTTAGGCATTTTCAAAAATCACTAAACTGCACATGCCCACTGTATAGAAAATATCCAACATGGAACATTTCAGTTTAGGAGTATTTGGACATTTAAAATATTTTATAGAATTTAAATGTCCAAATTCAAATACTTATGATTTAATTCAGTGACCTTAGGATGACCTAGAAAATTGTGCACCATTTTTGCCAGATGTTTAAGACCAAGGCAAAGATGATGAACATTTTAGAAGGGCATTTCAGGTTCATTGAAAATGAATTTATGTTCAACCTATTTGATTTGATCTGGTGCTAGGGTTTGATCAGTCCCCATTTCAAGTTTATTTGAAAAGTTAAACATGATGCACACATGAAGGGCTAGCCTACTGTAGACCAGGACCAGGGATGTGACAACTCACCCCCACTAAACAAGAATCTCGACCCGAGATTCAAGCGTAGGGTAAGATGAAGGGGAACGCAAACTAACACAATCTTCACGATCCAGGGTGCACTTCATAAAAGCCAAGGAAACGGGAGACAAAGAATGGGGCGGGCCGCGGCAGTAGCACCCAAGCCCACAATGTCTTCTACCTCCTCCTCCTCCCCCTCCTCAAACAGAAGAACCCCTCTTCTTGAGGTAGAAAGAAAGCCGAAACACGACGACCAATACTGAACTTGTGAAGTAATGTTGTGATATCATGTTGAAATCCAGGATATATGACCTCGTCATATCTGCGCTCCGCGTACTTCACTAGTTCTAATATCAAGCCAACATGGTATCGGATTTTCATATTTGCGCTCTGCGTACTTCACTAGTTCTAATATTTGATACACATAATCATCTATACCTTGGGGGATGTTGAAGCATACGTTGGCGACGGAGACGTCACAGGGCGGCGGCAACCGAAGGCGGGAGCTTCTGCTGGGCAAGGGAGAGGCCGAGCCAGTTGTTTATAGCGGCTATGGTGGACAATGATTATCTAGCTTTCTTTTTTCTCTCTTTTTTGCAGGCAATTCAGGGAGCTTTTATTCATATGAGAGCATTCCTAGGACAGTCAGCCATAAGGCTGGTCACTAGAAAGCTAGGAGTTACATCCATCCAACAATCGGTCACATTCAGAGTGCAAGCATGCTTAGCACAGAGATGCGCCGGTAAGTTTGCTGATCTATTAATATGCTGAATATCAACGGAAATGAAGTGATTACTAAGCTCTCCTATTTCTAGCAGAATCGGAGCCACTATTGAACGAGAAATGTGGCGAGTGTTCTAGAGTGTCACTAACTCCACGCAGTCAACTTCCATTATCACATGCGAGAGTCCTCGAAGAGTGGCGAATAAAACTCCATCTCGCAAAGATAAAGCTTCCATAGTCAGGGGGTCTGAAATCCCCAAAGAATAAAAATCACCGTGTCTGGGACCTTGGTCAACCAGAGTGGCAACAAGTTAAAGCGTGACAAGATGAGGTCATCCAAAAAGCATCATATTGAAGAACTTCAGAAAGCATATTAGCATGGTGCTAATGTTCAGCATCAACTCTTGGAATCAAAAGAGCGTTGTAACCAGCTTCAGTCCAAACATGACCACTTGCTAAAAGAACGTGATACTGCACTCAAAGAGGTTGAAAAATTACGCCGGAGAACAAGTACGGCGATGCCCTACCAGTTTTCGCCATCTGAACTATATCATTCCCCAATTCAGTGTTTTCCTTTTTGCCGGCATTCTAGTCAGTTGACTTTCTGCACGAGGAAAAACCAGACCCAATTGTTCATGGAGATCTTAAGCCCACCAACATTCTCCTTGATGCTACCTTAGTCAGCAAACTTAGTGGCTTCGGTATCTCTCATCTATTAAATGAACCTAAGAACATGACGACTTTCGGGTCGAGTGAGTACTTGCCACCGTACATGTCCATGATGAGCTGCATCATGACGTCACAGTTTCATCTCCCAGCTACTTCCAACATCCTGCTGCCACCTGCACCTCTAGCTTTTGGGTTGAGTGAGTGCTTGCCACAGTACATGCCCATGATGAGCTGCATCATGATGTCGCGCTTGATTCAGAAGAAGTCATCGTATAACTGCGTAGCTAGAGCTAGGTGAGATCATTGCTGAGATATGTTCTATGATCTTTCTACATGAGAACAAACCAGACCCAATTGTTCATGTAGATCTTAAGCCCACCGACATTCTACTTGATGCTAACTTAGTCAGCAAACTCAGTGGCTTCGGTATCTCTCATCTAGTAAACGAACCTAAACAATACATCACCGATGACCAGCTAGCCCCTTAGACACCGGGAGCTCATCCCCAACCTTAGTATCTGTTCTGCCATTCAGGAAGAAAATTTCGGCGGTTCACTTAAGATTAGAGAATGTGGGTTTGTCTCTATGTACCGATGTGACCTCCAGAATACAAAAGTTGAGATTCGGAACACGACGGCTTTCGGGTCGACATTGAGGAGGCCGCCGACTATCGCCGTGTTTGGGACCTTGGTCAACAAGAGTGGCAAGAAGTTAAAGCGCAACAAGATGAGGTCATTGATGGGCTTTAGAAAGCCAATGAGCATGTCTAGCAGCAGCTGTCTGAATCCAAAAGGCATTATATTGAGGAACTTCAGAAAGCCAATGAGCATAGTAAGAATGTTGAGCATCAGCTCTCGGAATCCAAAAAGCAATACAGACTGGTGTGAAAAACTTTCTATGTCGTCAACAACTAGGCCTATTATAATTCACCCAAAAACCTGTTTGCAGCCAGACCAGTAATGGAGACCCAAACTTTAGGAGCCACAAGTGGCGAAGCTAGGAGGTCAAGTTGTTGGGTTCAGCTCCATCTTTCGGTGTAGTATTTGACTAAATTATCACTCACAATTGCTAAGTTGATGAAGGATTTGCTGATTCCATTGGGTTCAGCTGAACCCAACAGTTGTACACCAGCTCATGGCAAGATCTAAGGGGATCAGGGGAATAAGAGGTAACCTAGCGATTGGCGTCCTAGGTCATGGTGTTTGCTTGGGAGGGGTCAAGCACCATTTCAAGTGGTTTTTGCCTGGCAGAAGCCAAGCACCATTTCACATGGTTTTTGACTGAGAGGGGCCAAGCACCATTTCACGTGGTTTTTGACTGGGAGGGGTCAAGCACCATTTCAACAGGTGTTTGCCTGGGAGGCGTCAAGTACCAATTCACATGGTCTTTGACTGGGAGAAGTCAAGCACCATTTCAAGTGGTTTTTGCCTGGGAGGGGTCAAGTACCATTTCACGTGGTCTTTGACTAGGAGAAGTCAAGTAACATTTCAAGTGTTTTTTGCCTGCGTAGCATGTTTAAATTTCGGCGGTTCACTCAAGATCAGAGAATGTGGGTTTGTCTCTGTGTACCGATGTGACCTCCAGAATACAAAAGTTGAGATTAGGAACACGACGGCTTTCGGGTCGACGCCGAGGAGGCCGTCGACTATCGCCGTGTCTTGGACCTTGGTCAACAAGAGTGGCAACAAGTTAAAGCGTGACAAGATGAGGTCATTGATGGGCTTCAGAAAGCCAATGAGCATGTCTAGCAGCAGTTGTCCGAATCCAAAAGGCATCATATTGAGGAACTTCAGGAAGCCAATGAGGATAGTATGAATGTTGAGCATCAGCTCTCGGAATCCAAAAAGCATCACATTGAAGAACTTCAAAAAGCATATTAGCATGGTGCTAATGTTCAGCATCAACTATTGGAATCAAAAGAGCGTTGTAACCAGCTTCAGTCCAAACATGACCACTTGCTAAAAGAACGTGATACTGCACTCAAAGAGGTTGAAAAATTACGCCAAAGAACAAGTACGGCGATGCCCTGCCAGTTTTCGCCATCTGAACTATAGAATTCCCTAATTCAGTGTTTCCCTTTTTGCCGGCATTCCAGTCTGTTGACTTCCTGCATGAGAACAAACCAGACCAAATTGTTCATGGAGATCTTAAGCCCACCAACATTCTCCTTGATGCTAACTTAGTCAGCAAACTTAGTGGCTTCGGTATCTCTCATCTATTAAACGAACCTAAGAATACGACGACTTTCGGGTCGAGCGAGTGCTTGCCACCGTACATGTCCATGATGAGCTTTCATCTCCCAGCTACTTCCAACATCCTGCTGCCACCTGCACCTCTAGTTTTCGGGTTGAGCGAGTGCTTGCCATAGTACATGCCCATGATGAGCTACATCATGATGTCGCGCTTGATGCAGAATAAGTCATCGTATAAATGGCAGCTAGAGCTAGGTGAGATCATTGCTGAGATATGTTCTCTGATCTTTGTACACGAGAACAAATGAGACCCAATTATTCTTGGAGATTTTAGGTGCATCAACATTCTCCTTGATGCTAACTTAGTTAGCAAACTTAGTGGCTTTTGGGGGGTAGCACGAGAATGCTCGCGAGTAAAAACAAGCATACTTCGTCAACATGGAAAGGCATTTCGAGCTGTCAGGTGCTAGAGATGTTGGAGTTAAATAATTGTCTGATCATCATGAATATTTTGTCGAAGTCATTACAACATAGCCACCTTCAAGAATTTCGTACCCACCTCGAGGAATTTCGTTGTCATCTCGAGGATTTTTGTCCCCACCGCGATGAATTTCGTCCCCACCCCCAGGAATTTTGTCCCCACAAGTTGGGGGTAGCACGACCAATGAGACACCATCTCCTCGATCTTGTACCACGGCACCAGAGCTCCCCGAATCCCTTTGATCATTCGCCTCCTCTCGCATGGCTCCAGATGGCATTGACTCGTTCCGCTTCCTCCTCTTGCTGCCTTGCTGCTACCGCTCTATCACATCCTGTCACAGTTGCCATTTGGTTCTCCGCCTCTGCAGCTCTACCCCAAGCCTGCAAGCGCACTTTATAAAGAAACCCAGTCTCGGAGAGAGTGTGTGAGAGAGATAGGCCTTGCCCCAGAACCATCTTCTTCATCCCCTCTTTCCCTCCCATTTCCATGAACCGCCCTGTTCTACCTCTACATGGCCATTTCCGCCTGGCCAGAATACTGTCTGCATGGCCATTTAACGCGCCCTCCTTGGCATCTGATCGACAGTCAGTTGCATGGCCATTTAACGCGCCCTCCTTGGCATCTGATCGACAGTCAGTACCGCTTAACGCTATAGTAGATAGAGTTCAGCAACAGCGGTACATGGGTTTCTAAGAGAAAGTCTTTTCAACTGGCCGAAGCTATTTCACTAAAAGCAAAAGAGATCAACCAGAATTCACTCCATGGATGATCTCGTAGCAAGAGATTTAATTCGATCCAAGAAAGAACATCACAATTAGTATCCAGTTGGACAAAGGTCTACCGATCTAACAACAACAAAATTTAACAGAGCATATAGCTAACCATATATAGTACCAGGTGATACGAAGGAGAAATACATAGGCAAATAGTCCATACCATAGATAAGAGTTGATAAGACCAGGCCTGGGCCATAGTTCAAGCCAAGCATGCAGGCATACGAGTCTTAGGTTACATCATAGGAATACGATAACTTAAAGATCTGGGTGCACAGGTTTCTTGCCGAACTATCATCAGGATTCAGAGTTTAAAGACCAAGTACGAACACGAATAACACGCTGGAAATTCAGCTTACAGTTCTGCAAGGAAGCTAACAGAATCATAAGGCCACACTGGCCAGGCTAACAAGTAGTGCAGATAGTAGAGAACTAGACGTAAACAACGATGACTGGGATGCAGTAGGTTGAGCTGGCACGTGCATTTGACCGTTGCTACGCTTGCTCTGACGAGTGCTGCTGATGGGCATGAGCCTTGTATTTCTTGAATATCGGATCATTAGGCTCGCCCAGATTGTAGTACTTGTACAGCTCCTCTACTGCCTTGAACTGCAAAAAGTTGGTAAACAATATAAATCAGGTAGCTTCTATAAATCAGGTACAAGTTATCAAGTAAAATATTGGTAAACAATATATTAGTGTCACAAGCTTCTCTAATTCCTTGAAATCCTCCAAGGTGTTCAAATGTTCTTGTGTTATATAATTGGCGCGGGGAAACCCATTCGGTCGTAGATCTTTTGGAGTTACCAAGTCATAAAACACACCCTGTATGAAAAACAAGAGTTAGTAATCAGTGTGCAAGAAAAAATATTCAAAGTGAAAAAATATGTTTTATGACACCACTTACCACCGGAAGTAGTAAAGAACCCCCACACTTCTTAAATTTTGCTGTGCTAGCATTGAATTTTTTTTATTTCTCGACACAGAAGGTCGGCAATGAATTCACACCAGTTCAGATTTTTGAGATCAACAAGGTTGCGGAACCACTGCAGGTACTCCCTCTCTAGGTATCTATTGGTCTTTGGAACAAAAATGAAAGCCATGGCTTCCAGGACGAAGCAAGTGGTGAAGGCTACCTCATTTTCATCCATGGTCAGATACCTCAAACCTTCTTTAGCATACATTGGCCTTGCATCTGATGTTGTGAACACATCATACATTTGCTTATACTCAGAATGTTTTTTATCCCCAGGACGGGACAGGTCAACTTTATTCCCACGAGGCCACAACACCGTCCCGGGGATAAAGTTGACCTATCCCATCCTGGGGATAAAAAATATGCCGAGTATAAGCAAATGTATGATGTGTTCACACCATCAGATGCAAGGCCAATGTATGCTAAAGAAGGTTTGAGGAATCTGACCATGGATGAAAATGAAATAGTCTTCACCACTTGCTTCGTCCTGGAAGCCATGGCTTTCATTTTTGGTCCAAAGACCAATAGATACCTGGAGAGGGAGTACCTGCAATGGTTCCGCAACCTTGTTGATCTCAAAAATCTGAACTGGTGTGAATTCTTTGCCGACCTTCTTTGTCAAGAAAAAAAAATTCAATGCTAGCACAGCAAAATTTAAGAAGTGTGGGGGTTGTTTACTACTTCCGGTGGTAAGTGGTGTCATAAAACATATTTTTTCACTTTGAATATTTTTTCTTGCACACTGATTACTAACTCTTGGTAACTCCAAAAGATCTACGGCTGAATGGGTTTCCCCGTGCCAATTATATAACACAAGCACATTTGAACACCTTGGAGGATTTCAAGGAATTTGAGAAGCTTGTGACAGTAATATATTGTTTACGTCTAGTTCTCTACTGTCTGCACTACTTGTTAGCCTGGCCAGTGTGGCCTTATGATTCTGTTAGCTTCCTTGCAGAACTGTAAGCTGACTTTCCAGCGTGTTATTCGTGTTCGTACTTGGTCTTTAAACTCTGAATCCTGATGATAGTTGGGCAAGAAACCTGTGCACCCAGATCTTTAAGTTATCGTATTCCTATGATGTAACCTAAGACTCGTATGCCTGCATGCTTGGCTTGAACTATGGCCTAGGCCTGGTCTTATCAACTCTTATCTATGGTATGGACTATTTGCCTATGTATTTCTCCTTCGTATCACCTGGTATTATATATGGTTAGCTATATGCTCTGTTAAATTTTGTTGTTGTTAGACCGGTAGACCTCTGTCCAACTGGATACTAATTGTGATGTTCTTTCTTGGATCGAATTAAATCTCTTGCTACGAGATCATCCATGGAGTGAATTCCAGTTGATCTCTTTTGCTTTTAGTGAAATAGCTTCGGCCAATTGAAAAGACTTGCTCTTAGACACCCATGTACCGCTGTTTCTGAACTCTATCTGCTATAGCGTTAAGCGGTACTGACTGTCGATCAGATGCCAAGGAGGGCGTGTTAAATGGCCATGCAACTGACTGTCGATCAGATGCCAAGGAGGGCGCGTTAAATGGCCATGCAGACAGTATTCTGGCAAGGTGGAAATGGCCATGCAGAGGTAGAACAGGGCGGTTCTTGGAGATGGGAGGGAAAGAGGGGATGAAGAAGATGGTTCTGGGGCAAGGCCTGTCTCTCTCACACACTCTCTCCGAGAATGGGTTTCTTTATAAAGTGCGCTTGCAGGCTTGGGGTAGAGCTGCAGAGGCAGAGAACCAAATGGCAACTGCGACAGGATGTGATAGAGCGGTAGCAGCAAGGCAGCAAGAGGAGGAAGCAGAACGAGTCAATGCCATGCGGAGCCATGCGGGAGGAGGCGAGTGATCGAAGGGATTCGGGGAGCTCTGGTGCCGTGGTACAATATCGAGGAGATGGTGTCTCATTGGTCGTGCTACCCCCAACTGGTGGGGACAAAATTCCTGGGTGTGGGGACAAAATTCATCGCGGTGGGGACAAAAATCCTCGAGATGACAACGAAATTCCTTGAGGTGGGTATGAAATTCTTGAAGGTGGGTGTCGGTGTCAAAACCGGCGGATCTCGGGTAGGGGTCCCGAACTGTGCGTCTAGGCGGATGGTAACAGGAGACGAGGGACATAATGTTTTTACCAAGGTTCGGGCCCTCTTGATGGAGGTAAAACCCTACGTCCTGCTTGATTAATATTGATGATGTGGGTTACAAGAGTAGATCTACCACGAGATCAAGGAGGCTAAACCCTAGAAGCTAGCCTATGGTATGATTGTTGTTCGTCCTATGGACTAAAGCCATCCGGTTTATATAGACACCGGAGAGGGCTAGTGTTACACAGAGTCGGTTACAATGGTAGGAGATCTACATATCCGTATCGCCAAGCTTGCCTTCCACGCCAAGGAAAGTCCCATCCGGACACGGGACGAAGTCTTCAATCTTGTATCTTCATAGTCTTGGAGTCCGGCCGATGATGATAGTTTGGCTATCCGGACACCCCCTAGTCCGGGACTCCCTCAGTAGCCCCCGAACCAGGCTTCAATAACGACGAATCCGGCGCGTATGTTGTCTTCGGCGTTTGCAAGGCGGGTTCTTCTCCATGCTCCATGTGTTTGCCGGATAGTGTCCGGTTGCTTCATAAATCCTGCGCTCCTTGGCTTCTGCGTCCAATAATGGTCTTCTTCCACGCGTCGCACGAATGCGAAAAGCCAGGGTATTTTTATGTTTTACCCCCTAGCTGCGCAAATAAGCTGCCTATAAGAGAGGCGAGGATCCAGATCCAAATCACATCATCCTCCTTCTGCAAGCACTCATCGAGGCGCATCTGACACCAAACCCATTCCAACATGGACAGTCGACGCGGCTCCTCTTCTCGCGCTCCCAGCCCTAAGCCAGGAGATTGGAGGAGATGCTCAGTCCCGCACAGCGAGTTAGTGACGCTCCAAGCAGAGGGATATCTTCCCCCGGCCTTCATGGTTCCGGTTCGAGCCGGACTGGCCACCTACAAAGGTGGGAAGCAGGCGGAAAGCGCCCCCAATCCCTCCAAAGGAGAGCGGGTGTGCTTCGTCCCCTACTTAATAAGGGGACTTGGATTTCCTATACATCCATTTCTCCGGGGCTCCTGGAGTTCTACGGACTCCAGCTTGTCCACCTTACACCTGCCTCCATTTTGCACATCGCGGGCTTCGTAGCTCTGTGTGAGCTGTTCTTGGTCATTGAGCCCCATTTTGCGCTGTGGAAGAGGCTGTTTTGCCTCGTACCCCGCTCTCACGAGGGGTCGATATATCAAGTGGGCGGAGCCGAAATATGGCGCCTCACCGGGACCGGATACCTGTCCGGGACCCCGAAGAAGACGTCCGAAGATTGGCCTTCGGAGTGGTTTTATATGGAGGACGCTTCGCTGCCGGATCCAGTCCGGATCGGCCTTCCGGAGTTTAGCAACGCTCCCCTGAAGAAATGCCTAAGTTGGCGCCCATGGAGCCCTCGGCGAGAAGATGATAGTAGCGTCCATTACTTGATGGGCCGGATATGGCTGCTAGCCCATTCCGGATTAACCATGATCGGAGTCATGGCCACATGCATTATGCGTGGGGTGCAGCCTCTCCAATATAGGGGCCACCCCATGTGGGACTTCAACGGAGACGACGCCGCCACCCGTCACGGCCGCAAAGGACCTCGCTCGTCTGACGATCTGGTGAAGATCCTGTCCGGCTTGTACAAGGGGGAGAAGGAGGACTTCCTCCGCATGAATCCTATGAACGGATTTTCCATGAACAACCCTCGGAGCTGGGTAAGCGGTCGCATGCATATCTGTGCCTTTAAAGGCAATTGTCTTATTGTATGATTTTGACACAGGAACTGCGTCGGGATGTGGAGGGCATAAAAAGCCCAGCCCCACAACCCGAAGACCCAGAAAGGTCCCTTGATCCGGACTTAGCGGTGGAACTGATCGATGGGGTGTACCACCAGCTCAGCATAGATAATGCTTTAGTCGCCATTATGGCTGACTACCCCGGTTTGTGTCCGGCTTCCCCGGTGAGTACGACCGAAGTCCTGGCGCCGTTACTTCTTTAATGCTTAGTTCTGACCACCGTGCACCAATGGTGTTCGACAGGAAGCGCCTTTACGGCAGGAAGTCGAGCCCGCGGCGACCGGCCAACAAGGGTCAGTCCGGCCCAGCAGGCGGAAGAGGAGTGCGACGCGAACTGAAACGTCGCTGCAACGGTACGGAGCATCGCTATTTTTAAGGGAAGGATTCCCAGAAGGTATATTAATGCTCATAACTTTTCCAGAAAGAGCACTCGCCGGACAGTGTCCGGAGAGGTTGCCAATCAAGCCTCCGCCAGTCATGCTCCAACGCTCCTCCGACGGAGGATGCCGACAGGCTGTCCGCCACACGGTCTGAGGTGGAGAGCGCCATGAATCATAGGCGTCGCCGGATAGTTCTTCGTGACGCGTGTTTCTCCCCGGAGGCGTTAAATGCCTTTGATGCGGGAAATGCGCACCTCCATGCCGCTCAAGTTGGGTTAACCAGAGCCACGGAGCAATATGTGAAAGACATACGTGTAAGTAATTTTAATAGTTATATATGCCAGTAGCCCCCTAGACTTAAAATGGTTAAAATAACTGATTTAAGGATCAATTGTTATGCAGGATCTTACGGAGAAGAATACCCATCTGTCCCAGGAGCTCCAAGAGTGCAAGGCCCAACTTGAGGCCGCACTAGCCGCCACAGGGGGAGCCACAGAGACCCCCGCTGGTAAGACGTACTTTGAAAGGTAATTAATTAACAAAGTGCGGCGTGAATCTGACAATAATATTGCAGAGGGCGCCAGACTAGATCCGGACAAGCAACAGCTACTACGGCAGCTAAAGGCTGGCGAGAGGGGTGCTTATGAAGGTGCAGCAGGAGAGAAACAAGCTCCAAGATGCCCACACCCAGCTAGGAGAAGAGCTGAAAGGTGTTTGGGCCCAGCTGTCTGGCTCCTTGAAGGAGAATCAGCGACTTCGTCGCGGCATTTATAGTAAGTGCTTGAGCAAATTCCTTTGGAAAGAAGAATTCGTCGAGGAAGTCGTTTGACAGAAATATGTCTTTAAGTGTGCTCACAGGTCGCCCTGCGGAGGAAATGCCTGGGTCAACAGGTGACCAACTTCCCGAGCTGGCGCAATAGTTCGAACGTGTTCGGCAGGCGATGAGTGGCGTCGTTCAGGCTTTATGGTCATCCGTCGCCCTACCCGAGGGCCTTGGTGAGCTTGCTGAGAAGCTCCAGGGAGCACGGCGACGCCTCCGTTTGTGGAAGATATCGGCCTGCCGTCAGGGCGCCAGGGAGGCCTGGGCCATGGCTAAAACGCGCTACCCGAAGGCTGACCCAAACCACATGGCCGAGGTCGGACCTGCGGGGCCTGATGGGAAGGAGATCCCTGTGAGCTTGATGTATGGCCAAGTAGAACTGGCCACGAAATATTCCCAACAGGACTGTAAATTAGACAGCCTGTTAGATGGGATTGAGGAGGAGTACAATCAGTCGGTTTGACGATGTAATTTGAAATGACATGTAAGATGCCTTCTAGCCGGATTGTAGATCGTTTGTCTTTGCGGACCGTTTCGCTTCAACCTCGGGACCCAACAGTCAGGAGTGTGTCCGAATACCCCTACGGTTATAAAAGAACCGGTGCATGCATGGAGACAAGGCGTCGGGGCCATAATCGCTTTATCAGACAAGTGCCCAACTAGTTATGTTATATTACATGGTTAGTAAGAAACATCTTCCAGGGAGAATAGTTCCGTTAAGGGTTCCTTTCCCTGGGAGGCATGCCCTAAGGTGCAATGCTGGACTGCGAAAATAGCAGAAAAAGCATCTGGGGGCTTATAAATAAGTAAGTAATAAATCATCTTTCAATTCACCGACCGATTATTCTCTTAAGAACGCTAGCTTTCGGCTTCACCCAGTCTGAGGTGCACATCGGGCTAACCCGGCAGTAACAATCGCAGAGGTGCTCCCTTTACCTCCTAGCTGAACAATCGGGAACGTAGGGGGTAAGCACAGGAGCCAGGCAACCCAACTTGGCCAAAACTTAAGTCATATCGATGCATATAATGGTGAATAAAAGGTACATGCGGAAGTATGACACATGTATTGGGCGTGAAGCCCATATTAATAAGCTTCTGGTAGAGAAGCCCCCAGGTATAATGAGTGCTAGGGGCACATCAAGTGTGTGCGAACAAAGCGCAAATCAGCCTATAAAAGGTATTGAAAAAAAGTGGGAAGAAGGAGGGGGACAAGAGACAGTAAAAAATATAAAAAGGTGGACGGGGGAGTGAGACGAACTCTGAGTCCGGTGTTTAGGCATATAATCTTCGGAGACGGGCTGCGTTCCATGGGTTCGGCTCGAGTCGGTTGTCAGATGCTTTACGTAGACGGTATCCTCCGCCGGTCAGGACTTGGTCGATGATGAAGGGACCTTCCCACTTGGGCTTAAGTTCGTCCTTTTTCTTGTCCGGCAGGCGTAGAACGAGTTCGCCGACATTGTAAGTTTTGGCCCATACTTCTCTGCTTTGATATCTTCGATCCTGCTACTGATAGAATGCGGAACGAGCCTTTGCCACGTCCCGGTCCTCCTCTAAGGCGTCCAAACTGTCCTGCCGATCCAACTCGGCTTCTCTTTCTTCGTACATGCGCACACGAGGTGAGTCATGAATTATATCGCAAGGCAGAACTGCCTCTGCGCCATACACCATGAAAAATGGTGTGAATCCAGTAGTTTGGTTTGGCGTGGTCCGCAGCCCCCAGAGTACGGAGTCGAGCTCCTCTACCCAGTGCGTGTTAGATTCCTTGAGGGACCGCACTAGTCTGGGTTTGATGCCGCTCATGATTAGACCAGTTGCTCGCTCGACTTGACCGTTAGTTTGGGGGTGATAGACTGAAGCGTAATCGAGCTTGATGCCCATGTTTTTGCAGCAGAGTTTAACCTCGTCGGCAGTGAAGTTCGTGCCGTTATCAGTGATGATGCTGTGGGGGACGCCAAAACGGTGTACTACCCCGGATAGGAAGTCTATCACCGGTCCGGATTTTGCCGTTTTAACCGGCTTGGCCTCAATCCATTTGGTGAATTTGTCCACCATGACCAATACGTATTTGTGCTTGTGGGTTCCCCCTTTAAGGGGTCCAACCATGTCAAGCCCCCAGACCATGAACGGCCAGGTAATGGGTATAGTTTTGAGGGCGGTGGGTGGCATGTGGCTCTGATTAGCAAAGAGCTGGCAACCGACGCATCGTTGGACTAAGTCCTCAGCATCTGCCCGGGCTGTCGGCCAATAAAATCATGTACGGAAGGCCTTGCCTACGAGTGTCCGGGCTGCAGCGTGGTGCCCGCCGAGTCCGCCGTGAAATTCAGCCAGGAGATTCCGCCCCTCCTCTTCGGAGATACACCTTTGAAGGACTCCGGTTGTGCTTTTCTTATAAAGTTCTCCCTCATGGACCTTGTAGGCTTTAGATCGCTGAACTATGCAGTGGGCCTCATTTTGGTCTTCGGGAAGTTCCTGCCGAATTAAGTAGGCTAGGAATGGTTCTGTCCACGGGGCAATTACTGCCATTATTTGGTGAGCTGAAGATGTTATTTCGTTGGCTGAGCCGCCGATTGTGTCAGAATGGTCTGAGTTAGGTGATGCAGCTGGCTCCGGATTGTTATTTCCGGACTCCTCTTCCCATAACACGGATGGCTTGAAGAGCCGTTCCAGGAAGATGTTTGGAGGGACGACGTCTCTTTTCACGCCGATGCGTGCTAGCACGTCTGCTGCCTGGTTATTATCCCGGGCTACATGGTGGAATTCGAGTCCTTCGAACCGAGCTGACATTTTTAGGACGGCGTTGCGGTAAGCTGCCATTTTTGAATCTTTGGCATCAAAGTCTCCATTTACTTGGGATATTGCAAGGTTTGAATCCCCGCGCACCTCTAGGCATTGAATGCCCATGGAGATTGCCATCCGGAGGCCATGTAGAAGGGCCTCATATTCGGCTGCGTTATTGGAGTCCATGTACATTATTTGAAGTACGTATTGGATTGTGTCTCCTGTTGGGGACGTCAGGACGACGCCAGCCCCCAAGCCAGCCAACATTTTGGATCCGTCGAAATGCATGATCAAATTGGAGTATGCGTCGTACTCTTTAGGGAGTTCGGCTTAGGTCCATTCGGCGACGACGTCGGCCAGAACCTGCGATTTTATAGCTCGCCGTGGTTTATAGGTTATGTCAAATGGTAAGAGCTCAATAGCCCATTTTGCAATCCTGCCCGTTGCGTCGCGATTGTTTATAATATCGTTGAGAGGTACTTCAGAGGCCACCGTTATGGAACACTCTTGAAAGTAGTGTCGCAGCTTCCGGGATGCCATGAACACCGCATATGCTATCTTTTGATAATGTGGGTACCGGGACTTGCATGGAGTTAGAACAGTGGATACATAGTACACTTGTTTTTGAAGAGGGAATCTGTGCCCTTCTGTCTCTCGCTCGACGACGAGTACCACACTGACAACTTGATGTGTTGCTGCGATATATAATAACATAGGTTCGCCCAGGTTGGGCGCGGCCAGGACCGGATTTGTTGCCAGTATGGCCTTTATTTCTTCGAGTCCGGCTGTGGCAGCATCCGTCCATTCGAAATGTTCGGTGCGCCGGAGGAGGCGGTAGAGGGGCAGAGCCTTTTCTCCCAAACGGGAGATGAAGCGACTTAAGGCCGCTACGCATCCGGTTAGTTTTTGTATTTGCTTGAGGTCTTTTGGAATATCCAATTGTGACAGAGCTCGGATTTTGGCCGGGTTTGCTTCAATTCCTCTACCGGATACGATGAAGCCCAAGAGCTTTCCGGCTGATACGCCGAAGACACATTTTTCCGGATTGAGCTTAATGTCATATGCTCGGAGGTTGTCGAATGTCACCCTCAAGTCTTCTACTAGAGTTTCGACGTGTTTGGTCTTGACGACCACATCGTCTACATATGCCTCTACTGTTTTGCCTATCTGGGTAGCCAGACATGTTTGGATCATGCGCTGATATGTTGCGCCGACGTTTTTGAGTCCGAAGGGCATTGTGTTGAAGCAGAATGGCCCATATGGAGTAATGAATGCCGTTGCGCCCTGGTCTTTCTCTGCCATCTTGATTTGATGGTATCCGGAGTATGCGTCGAGGAAGCACAATGAATCGTGCCCTGCGGTAGCATCGATGATTTGGTCGATGCGAGGGAGGGGGAAAGGGTCCTTTGGACATGCCTTGTTAAGGTCTTTAAAATCTACGCAGAGGCGCTAGGATTTGTCCTTTTTTGGTACCATTACTAGATTGGCTAGCCAGTCCGGATGTTTTATATCTCTGATGAATCTAGCTTCTAAGAGTTTGGCTAGATCTTCTCCCATTGCCTGTCTTTTGGGTTCGGAAAATTGCCGAGGAGCTTGTTTGACCGGCTTGAATCCTTTTAGGATGTTTAGGCTGTGCTCTACCAGCCTGCGTGGGATTCCTGGCATGTCTGAAGGGTGCCAGGCAAAAATGTCCCAATTTTCTCGAAGGAATTCTCGTAGTGCGGCTTCGACATTAGGACTTAATTGTACCCCAATGGAGGCCATCTTTGTGGGGTCCGTTGGATGGACCTGAAATTTGACTATTTCGTCTGCTGGTTTAAAAGAGGTGGACTTGGACCTCTAATCGAGTATCACATTGTCCCTATCCGCCATGGAGCGCAGCGTAGTTAGTTCCTCTGCCGCTAGGGCTTCGAACAATGCCTCTAGGGCCAGTGCGGCTGTCTTATTTTCAGCGCGGAGTGCTGTATCTGGATCACTGGCAAGAGTGATTATCCCATTGGGTCCGGGCATTTTGAGCTTCATGTACCCGTAGTGGGGTATAGCTTGGAAGATTGTGAATGCCTCTCGCCCTAACAAAGCGTGATATCCGCTGCCGAATGGGGCCACTTGGAACGTGACCTCCTCGGACCTGTAATTGTCCGGTGAGCCGAACACTACATCTAGTGTGATTTTTCCTGTGCAGCGTACTTCTCGACTAGGGATTATCCCTCTGAAGGTTGTGCTGCTTCGCTCGATGCGGCTCCAGTCAATATCCATTTTTTGAAGGGTTTCCTCGTAGATGAGGTTTAATCCGCTGCCGCCATCCATGAGTACCTTGGTAAGCCGAAAGCCATCCACTATCGGACTGAGGACCAATGCGGCTGGTGCTCTAGCTGTTCGGGAATTTAGGTTCGTCACTGGCGTTGAAGGTGATAGCCGTGTCACTCCATGGATTTGCTGTTGCTACTTGGTAGACTTCGGTGAAGCCGCGGATTGTTCGTTTTCGCATGTTATTTGATGCAGAAGTCTCGAAGACTGTTATACCGTACCGGTACTACTGGGTTGTTTGCCCGGGGCTAAAAAGCCTTCGCCACTTTTGGCCACCTGCCGTAGTATCCAACATGCTCGAAGGCTGTGTGTTGGAGTGGCGCCCTCCGTACTGTGGATTTTGCAGGGTCCGTTGAGCCAGCCCTCCAGTACGGTTCCATGCCCTTTAGGGGGTCTTTGCTTTTTGATTTTTAACCCAGGTGCTTGAGTATGGCGCACCCTTTTACTTCGGACTAGGGTTGTGGTCAAGGCTGGACTATCCCAAAACCTAGTTTCGGTGTTCCTGGCACTCTCTACCGCACAGTATTTTTGTACGATAGTCGCTAGGTCGATGAAGCGTGTAACTTCGCGATGACTTATGGCGTTCATGATTCCCTTGTCCGTGCAATTGTTGTAGAAAATTGAAATCGCGCTTTCTTCGCAGCAGTCCTTTATCCTGTTCATAACCAGGAGGAATCTGGCCCAGTAATGATGTACTGTTTCATTGGGATCTTGCCGTATTCGAGATAGATCGCTTATGTTTGGGTGGGCGGGTGGAATCAAGTTTGGAACCCCGCCCAATCTGAGGCTCAAAGGCCAAGAAGTTTCCGGATTTGGAAGCTTGACTTGCTGGATGCTTTCCAACGAATCTAGTCCGATGCCTGACTCTAAGTTCAGTATTTGATTAGCGTCCGTCGCTTCGCGGGAATCCGGCTTGGAGGGATCGGGAATCCGGACGTAGTTGGTTTTCAACGTAGAAGAAGGGTTGCCGCATTGTTCCTCTACCACGACAACGTGGGGGGTGGCCTGAGGAGAGTTAATCTCTCTCAGATCGGGTTTAAGCCCAATCTGATCGTAGTCTGTGGCGACTCCCAGGGCGGCGATGCGATCCAAGAGCTCGTTTACAGAGGAGAGCTCAATCGGATCTAACTGCTCGGCGAATTCCGGGCTGACGTGAAGATCGCTTTTGATGACCTGAGAGGTCATCGTCAGAGCGGTGGCCGAACAGGCGGTCATAAGAAAACAACCTAACCGGACAGTTTGGCCGGCGGCCAAAGCTCTCTTGACGACGGTGCCATCTTTAAAGACGGGAGAAGGCATCCTTCCTGATCGCGACGGCACAGAGGAACTCTCAATGAAAGCACCAATGTCGGTGTCAAAACCGGCGGATCTCGGGTAGGGGGTCCCGAACTGTGCGTCTAGGCGGTTGGTAACAGGAGACGAGGGACACGATGTTTTTACCCAGGTTCGGGCCCTCTTGATGGAGGTAAAACCCTACGTCCTGCTTTATTAATATTGATGATGTGGGTTACAAGAGTAGATCTACCACGAGATCAAGGAGGCTAAACCCTAGAAGCTAGCCTATGGTATGATTGTTGTTCGTCCTATGGACTAAAGCCATCCGGTTTATATAGACACCGGAGAGGCCTAGGATTACACAGAGTCGGTTACAATGGTAGGAGATCTACATATCCGTATCGCCAAGCTTGCCTTCCACGCCAAGGAAAGTCCCATCCGGACACGGGACGAAGTCTTCAATCTTGTATCTTCATAGTCTTGGAGTCCGGCCGATGATGATAGTTCGGCTATCCGGACACCCCCTAGTCCGGGACTCCCTCAGTGGGTATGCTGTAATGACTTTGACAAGATATTCATGACGATCAGACAATTATTTAACTCCAACACCTCTAGCACCTGACAGCTCGAAATGCCTTTCCATGTTGACGAAGTATGCTCTTTTGACTCGCGAGCATTCTTGTGCTACCCCCCCCCCCCAAAGCCACTAAGTTCGCTGACTAAGTTAGCATCAAGGAGAATGTTGATGGGCTTAAGATCTCCATGAACAATTGTGTCTGGTTTGTTCTCGTGTAGAAAATCAGAGAACATATCTCAGCAATGATCTCACCTAGCTGTAGCTGCCATTTATACGATGACTTATTCTGCATCAAGCGCGACATCGTGATGTAGATCATCATGGGCATGTACTATGGCAAGCACTCGCTCAACCCGAAAACTAGAGGTCCAGGTGGCAGCAGGATGTTGGAAGTAGCTGGGAGATGAAAGCTCATCATGGACATGTACGGTGGCAAGCACTCGCTCGACCCGAAAGTCGTCGTGTTCTTAGGTTCGTTTAATAGATGAGAGATACCGAAGCCACTAAGTTTTTGACTAAGTTAGCATCAAGGAGAATGTTGGTGGTCTTAAGATCTCCATGAACAATTGGGTCTAGTTTGTTCTCGTGCAGGAAGTCAACAGACTGGAATGCCGGCAAAAAGGGAAACACTGAATTAGGGAATTGTATAGTTCAGATGGCGAAAACTGGCAGGGCATCGCCGTACTTGTTCTCTGGCGTAAATTTTCAACCTCTTTGACTGCAGTATCACATTCTTTTAGCAAGTGGTCATGTTTGGACTGAAGCTGGTTACAACGCTCTTTTGATTCCAAGAGTTGATGCTGAACATTAGCACCATGCTAATATCCTTTCTGAAGTTCTTCAATGTGATGCTTTTTGGATTCCGAGAGCTGATGCTCAACATTCTTACTATGCTCATTGGCTTTGTGAAGTTCCTCAATATGATGCCTTTTGGATTCGGACAGCTGCTGCTAGACATGCTCATTGGCTTTCTGAAGCCCATCAATGACCTCATCTTGTCGCGCTTTAACTTGTTGCCACTCTTGTTGACCAAGGTCCCAGACACGGCGATAGTCGTCGGCCTCCTCGGCGTCGACCCGAAAGCCGTCGTGTTCCTAATCTCAACTTTTGTATTCTGGAGGTCACATTGGTACACAGAGACAAACCCACATTCTCTAATCTTGAGTGAACCGCCGAAACTTTAACATGCTACGCAGGCAAAAACCACTTGAAATGTTACTTGACTTCTCCTAGTCAAAGACCACGTGAAATGGTACTTGACCCCTCCCAGGCAAAAACCACTTGAAATGGTGCTTGGCTTCTCCCAGTCAAAGACCACGTGAATTTGTACTTGACGCCTCCCAGGCAAACACCTGTTGAAATGGTGCTTGACCCCTCCCAGTCAAAAACCACGTGAAATGGTGCTTGGTCCCTCTCAGTCAAAAACCACGTGAAATGGTGCTTGGCTTCTGCCAGGCAAAAACCACTTGAAATGGTGCTTGACCCCTCCCAAGCAAACACCAGGACCTAGGACGCCAATCGCCAGGTTACCTCTTATTCCCCTGATCCCCTCAGATCTTGCAATGAGCTGGTGTACAACTTTTGGGTTCAGCTGAACCCAATGGAATCAACAAATCCTTCATCAATTTAGCAATTGTGGGTGATAATTTAGTGAAATACTACACCAAAAGATGGATCTGAAACCAATAACTTGACCTCCTAGCTTCGCCACTGGTGGCTCCTAAAGTTTGGGTCTCCATTACTGGTTTTTGGGTGAATTATAATAGGCCTATTTGTTGATGACATAGAAAGTTTTTCACACCAGTGTGTATTGCTTTTTGGATTTCGAGAGCTGATGCTCAACATTCTTACTATGCTCATTGACTTTCTGAAGTTCCTCAATATGATGCCTTTTAAATTCGGACAGCTGCTGCTAGACATGCTCATTGGCTTTCTGAAGCCCATCAATGACCTCATCTTGTCGCGCTTTAACTTGTTGCCACTCTTGTTGACCAAAGTCCTAGACACGGCGATAGTCGGGGGCCTCCTCGACGTCAACCCGAAAGCCGTCGTGTTCCTAATCTCAACTTTTGTATTCTAGAGGTCACATCGGTACATAGAGACAAACCCACATTCTCTGATCTTGAGTGAACCGCCGAAATTTTCTTCCTGAATGGCAGAACAGATACTAAGGTTGGGGATGAGCTCCCGGTGTCTAAGGGGCTAGCAGGTCATCGATGATGTATTGTTTAGGTTCGTTTACTAGATGAGAGATATCGAAGCCACTAAGTTTGCTGACTAAGTTAGCATCAAGGAGAATGTCGGTGGGCTTAAGATCTCCATGAACAATTGGGTCTGGTTTGTTCTCGTGCAGAAAGATCAGAGAACATATCTCTGCAATGATCTCACCTAGCTCTAGCTACACATTTATACGATGACTTCTTCTGCATCAAGCGCGACATCATGATGCAGCTCATCATGGGCATGTACTGTGGCAAGCACTCGCTCAACCCGAAAGCTAGAGGTGCAGGTGGCAGCAAGATGTTGGCAGTAGCTGGGAGATAAAAGTGTGACATCATGATGCAGCTCATCATGGACATGTACGGTGGCAAGCACTCGCTCGACCCGAAAGCCTTCATGTTCTTAGGTTCATTTAATAGATGAGAGATACCGAAGCCACTAAGTTTGCTGACTAAGTTAGCATCAAGGAGAATGTTGGTGGGCTTAAGATCTCCATGAACAATTGGGTCTAGTTTTTCCTCGTGCAGAAAGTCAACATACTGGAATGCTGGCAAAAAGGAAAACACTGAATTGGGGAATGATATAATTCAGATGGCGAAAACTGGCAGGGCATCGCCATAATTGTTCTCCAACGTAATGTTTCAACCTCTTTGAGTGCAGTATCACGTTCTTTTAGCAAGTGGTCATGTTTGGACTGAAGCTGGTTACAATGCTCTTTTGATTCCAAGAGTTGATGCTGAACATTAGCACCATGCTAATATGCTTTCTGAAGTTCTTCAATGTGATGCTTTTTGGATGACATCATCTTGTCGCGCTTTAACTTGTTGCCACTCTGGTTGACCAAGGTCCCAGACACAGCGATTTTTATTCTTTGGGGATTTCAGACCCCCTGATTATGGAAGCTTTATCTTTGCGAGATGGAGTTTTATTCGCCACTCTTCGAGGACTCTCGCATGTGATAATGGAAGTTGACTGCGCGAAGTTAGTGACACTCTGGAACACTCGCCACATTTCTTGTTCAATTGTGGCTCCGATTCTGCTAGAAATAGGAGAGCTTAGTAATCACTTCATTTCCTTTGATATTCAGCATATTAATAGATCAGCAAATTTACCGGCGCATCTCTGTGCTAAGCATGCTTGCACTCTGAATGTGACCGATTGTTTGATGGATGTAACTCCTAGCTTTCTAGTGACCAGCCTTATGGCTGACTGTCCTAGGAATGCTCTCATATGAATAAAAGCTCCCTGAATTGCCTGCAAAAAAAGAGAGAAAAAAGAAAGCTAGACAATCATTGTCCACCATGGCCGCTATGAACAACTGGCTCGGCCTCTCCCTTTGCCCAGCAGGAGCTCCCGCCTTCGGTTGCCGCCGCCCTGTGATGTCTCCGTCGCCAACATATGCTTCAACATCCCCCAAGGTACAGATGATTATGTGTATCAAATATTAGAACTAGTGAAGTACGCATATCGCAAATATGAAAATCCGATATCATGTTGGCTTGATATTAGAACTAGTGAAGTACGCAGAGCGCAGATATGACGAGGTCATATATCCCGGATTTCAACATGATATCATAGCATTACTTCACTAGTTCAGTATTAGTCGTCGTGTTTTGGCTTTTTTTCTACCTCAGGAAGAGGGGTTCTTCTGTTTGAGGAGGGAGAGGAGGAGGAGGTAGAAGACATTGTGGGCTTGGGTGCTAGTGCCGCGGCCCGCCCCGTTCTTTGTGTCCCGTTTCCTTGGCATCACATCGTTGGTTGTCGTGAGATCATAAAAATATTTCAGTATTTCATTAGATCATAAAATTATTACAGTATTTCATGAGACAACAAAAATATTTCAGTATTTCATCAGACATTAAAAATATTTCAGTATTTCGTTGGTAGCAGAAAAAATTTCAGTATTGCATGAGACCATAAAAATATTTTTTGCCGTCTTCCACCTCGTCTTCCACTGATGACCCGGACTACCGCGACGACACCTCTAACATCGAAGACGACGCATCTGCCGTCGTCCTCCCGAGGCAAGCCGCCGCCAACACTGCCTGGGACGGCGGCACGCCGTCGGAGTGGCAGAGGGCGAGGAAGCCTGCCTGATGCGCCACGCGTGCACGTACAGGCGGACCGCACCCCGCGGCGGGGGCGAGATCGTGCGCAGGTCGCTGGTGGGGCATGCGGTGTACTGCCCATGGGGGACGCCGTATTTTTGGCACACCTCGTCGACCTCCTCGTGACAATTGGCATCCTCCTCCACGGTGTCGAAGGTGCCGAGCCACCTCTCGGCTTCCGCCCTGGAGATCCTCGCCCCGAACTTGCCACTAGATTGCAGGCACACGCCAAGGGGTTCTTTTGTTTGAGGAGGGGGGGAGGAGGAGGTAGAAGACATTGTGGGCTTGGGTGCTAGTGCCGCGGCCCGGCCTGTTCGTTGTCTCCCGTGTCATTAGCATCACATCGTTGGTCGTCGTGAGATCATAAAAATATTTCAGTATTTCATTAGACCATAAAATTATTTTAGTATTTCGTGAGACCAAAAAAATATTTCCATATTTCATTGGACATTAGAAATATTTCAGTATTTCATGGGTAGCAGAAAATATTTCAGTATTTCATGAGACCTTTAAAATATTTTCTGCCGTCTTCCACCTCGTCTTCCACTGACGACCCGGACAACCGCGACGACACCTCTAACATCGAAGACGACGCGGCTGTCGTCGTCCTCCCGAGGCAAGCCACCGCCAACAACGCCAGGGACGGCGGCACGCCGTCGGAGTGGCAGAGGGCGAGGAAGCCTGCCATGATGCACCACGCCTGCACGTACAGGGCGCGCCCCGCAGTGGGGGCGAGCTCGTGCGCAGGTCGCCGGCGGGGCATGCGGTGTACTGCCCATGGGGGACGCCGTGTTTTTGGCACACCCCGTCAACCTCCTCCTGACAATTGGCAGCTTCCTCCACGGTGTCGAAGGTGCCGAGGCACCTCTCGGCTTCCGCCCTGGAGATCCTCGCCCCTAACTTGTCGCTAGATTGCAGGCACACGCCGCGGAACTTGGTCCGGGCTTCGACGTGGCCGGACGGTGCGACCGAGACGACGCCGCCATCGTCAGCCGCGGGCTGGCTGAACTTGGTTCTCGGCTTCCGCCCTGGAGATCCTCGGCCCGAACGTGCCGCTAGATTACTGGCACATACCGCGGAACTTGGTCCGGCATCGACGTGACCGGACGGTGCGACCGAGACGACGCTGCCATCGTCAGCCGCGGGCTGGCAGAAGTTGGTTCTTGGCTGTCGCCCTGGATATCCTCGCCCCAAACTTGCCGCTAGATTGCTGGCACACGCCGCAGAACTTGTTCCGAGCGTCGACGTTTCTAGTTTCTCGTACATCTTCCGATCTTTGCGATGCCAGATGGGCTTGAATCGAGCGGTGGTGGATGGCCTTGAATCAGGCAGACGCGGCGACAGAGGGCTTGAATGAGGCGACGGAAAAGTGACCAATTCATCCGATTTGGAGGAGGGCGGCAGGGCAGTGGAGAGGTAGGATCTAGCGGCATGGTATGTCATCGCGCTCCTCCTCCTCGTTGAACATGCCAGTGGAGGAGACGGTGGTGCCCGTTGTCACCCGCCCCTACCGGATGCAGTTCACACGGTTTGCCCCCTCCGCCTTCAGGGTACTATAGCTTCCCAGCCCACCGTGGCCGGGAGTGGCGGGGCCGGCGGAGCACACATTTGCGCCGGGTAGGTTGGGTCAGGGCTGCCCATTAGGGTTTAGGGTTTAGGTCCTTAGCTCACGTGAGGCGGAGGACCCAAAGGGAGACGGTGGTAGGGCGTGCTCTCCTCTCATCCTGTTCGTCACCGCTGAGCCGAGGTGGCCGACAGCGGCAGGTTTGAGGACGAGGAGGGAGGGAGGGGATGCAGAGAGGCTCGTATGTGCAGAAGAGAGAGGGGAAGCGGCGGTTTCTACTCGCCTATTCAAGATGTTGCTTGCTGCATAGAGTGTTAGATGAATCGACTACTCGGGCTACAGCGTTGACGAACAGGATGAGCGACTTGCTATGTATGGCCGATGATACCACTACCTCCATCTCTCCCGCGTGTCAACCAAGACGACGCCGCCATCGTCAGCCGCAGGCTGGCTGAAGTTGATTCTTGGCTTCCGCCCTGGAGATCCTCGCCCCGAACTTGCCGCTAGAATGCTGGCACACGCCGCGAAACTTGGTCTGGGCATTGACGTGGCCGGACGGTGCAACTGAGACGACGCCTCCATCGTCAGTCGCGAGCTGGCTGAAGTTGGTTCTCGGCTTCTGCCCTGGAGATCCTCGCCCCGAACTGCCGCTGGATTGCTCGCACACGCCGCGGAACTTGGTCCGGGCATCGACATGGCCGGACGGTGATGCGGTCCTCGCCCACGGCCACGGCCATCTCCGTGCTCCCCTCGTCGCCAGTCCTGTCGGACATTACATCGAACAAGTTGGCCGCATCAGAGCTCCAAGGTAGTTTGATTAACATCTTTACCACTGAACAATATCGTCACCTCCTTGTCCAAACGAACGGCTTACTGCTGGACGAGCTCTCTCCTCCGAGCATCACATAGTACTGGCTGATGTTGACTCTTTCACGAGATGGACGGAGAGGAGCAACGGAGGCAGGAAGGAAGGACCCCTTTCTCTACCATTGGAGCTTGGTGTGTGATCAGCTCAAAACAACAACACGGTTATTTTCTTCCTTCTAATGATATGCTCTGATGATTCTCGAAAAGAGAATACATCAGATCATCGTCGTCTACCTGTTGGTCCCAGACGCCCCGCCACCTCGGAGCAATCAGTGAGCTTTTCTTGAAGGAAACATCACCCCATCCATCTGCGACCAAGTCCCACTTCCTGCGGCTCTTAGGCCACCAGGAATCTCGTGGGTGCCTTCTGCCATGCCTGCAGCCATCATCCTCATCGTCCGCTTTCTGTATTAGTCAGGCCACTAGGATCTTCCTCCCCGCCTTCATTGATCCTTTCCGTTCATCTCATGAAAGAGGCATACATGCCATTTATTCATTGAGATAACACTGAATATTGCAGGAATTGGAGAGGAATGGGGCTAACAAAAACCCATTAGAGATCAAAGAGAAAAAAACCAACCAAGTCCCACTTCCTGCGGCTCTTAGGCCTCCGGGAATCTCGTGGGTGCCTTCTGCCATGCCTGTGGCCATCGTCCTCCTAGTCCGAGCTGGACTGCGGCAGTGTGTGGACGACGCACTCCATGAGATGGCATCTCCGCAGCGTCCGCCTCCACGAGAATGAGGCCGGCAAGGAGGTGGAAAACCACCATGATGGTGGTTTCCCACCTCTTGGCTGGTAGTGGAAGCATGGGAGGGAGGCGCGGGTGACAACCGGCACCACCATCTCCTCCAGTCGCATGTTTGCCAAGGAGAGATATTCAATGAGGTTATCATGAACCTTTTCAACTGGGAGGCATCAAGTACCATTTCACGTGGTCTTTGACTGGGAGAAGCCAAGCACCATTTCAAGTGGTTTTTGCCTGGGAGGGGTCAAGCACCATTTCACGTGGTATTTGACTAGGAGAAGTCAAGTACCATTTCAAGTGGTTTTTCCCTGGGAGGGGTCAAGCACCATTTCACGTGGTCTTTGACTAGGAGAAGTCAAGTACCATTTCAAGTGGTTGTTGGCTAGACGCCACATGTCATAGCTGCGGCTCTGACGGGTCCGCGCCAACCTTCACCTCCTTGAACCGCCCGCGGCACCGTCCGCCGCCCACGACGCTGGCCTCAGTGCCCTTGGCCTGCTCGACTTCATCCACGTCAACCTCACCTCCTCCGGTGCACCGCGCCCCGACCTCGTCGCCGAGCTCATCGCCGACTACAGTTTTCCCCACAACCGGAGCTACGTCCGTGGAAACCAAATCGAGGTCTCCGGGAGAACATTCCGCGGGGCGCTCTGCCTCCCGAAAAAAAACCCTACTTATTTATGCAGGCTTGCAGACCCAGCGTTAGGGTATAGTCCGAGGTTTTGCATAAGATTCAACGAGGCACTATAAATTCACAAAAAATCAAAAAATGTAAAACCTTCACATTTTCTCTATGTTTGCAATCTGGCCCTCCCCCTCCTCCTTCTCTGACCACCATCCAGCCACCACCACCAAGGTGTTGGAAGCAAAGATGATGGCGGCACCGACAAGGAAATCAAACCAATACATCAAGGATATTCAATGAGGTTATCATGAACCATTTCAACAGGTGTTTGCCTGGGAGGCACGTCCAGCCGGCGCCGACCGGATCCCCGGCGACAGATCTGGTGGAGCACCTCCTCACCGAGATCTTTCTCCGCCTACCGCCTGACGAGCCGGAGTCTGAACTTGCACATACCGATAGTACCTGCTGCTGCTACTACTTTCCTACACATGATCTTGTAGAAAAACATAGACTGGGTACCGTCTTTGGTGTTGTGGCCTCGTGGGGACGAGGCATCGGCCCCTGTGTGCATGTTATCTCCAATTCGGCCTTGACCACACGCGCCTGCTAGCACCGGTCTAGAGGAATCCTTTGCTTTTTTAGCTTTCCATAACCTCTCTTCATGCATTCTCAACCCAAAATAACCTACTTCAAGAAGCCTGCGGCTCTTGACTTCGAGAAGAAGGAGAAGGCTGTCACCGAGAAGAAGCAGGCAGGCGAGAATCGCAATGTCATCTTCGCCCACACCCAGGCCCAGCTCGATGACTTTGTTGTTGGCCAGAGGAATCGTTTGCTTGTTTAGCTTTCCATAACGTCTCTTGTAGATCAACTCTCGAACAACCTTGTGGTCCGATGAATGTTGAGGCTCGTGGCGGATATCGTTATTTTCTCACCTTCACTGATGATTTAAGAAGATATGGGTATATCTACTTAATGAAACATAAGTCTGAAACATTTGAAAAGTTCAAAGAATTTCAGAGTGAAGTTGAAAATCATCGTAACAAGAAAATGAAGATTCTACGATTTGATCGTGGAGGAGAATATTTGAGTTATGAGTTTGGTCTACATTTGAAACAATGCGGAATAGTTTCGCAACTCACGCCATCCCGAACACCACAGCGTAATGGTGTGTCCGAACGTCGTAATCGTACTTTACTTGATATGGTGCGATCTATGATGTCCCTTACAGATTTACCACTATCATTTTGGGGTTATGCTTTAGAGACGGCCGCATTCACGTTAAATAGAGCACCATCAAAATCCGTTGAGACGACGCCTTATGAACTGTGGTTTGTCAAGAAACCAAAGTTTTCGTTTCTGAAAGTTTGGGGCTGCGATGCTTATGTGCCTGATAAGCTCGAACCCAAATTGGAAAAATGTGTCTTCATAGGATACCCAAAGGAAACTGTTGGATACACCTTCTATCACATATCTGAAGGCAAAACATTCATTGATAAGAATGGATCCTTTCTAGAGAAGGAGTTTCTCTCGAAAGAAGCGAGCGGGAGGAAAGTAGAACTTGATGAGGTAACTGTACCTGCTCCCTTAATGCAAAGTAGTACATCACAGAAACCGGTTTCTGTGACACCTACACCAATTAGTGAGGAAGCTAATGATAATGATCATGAAACTTCAGAACAAGTTACTACTGAACCTTGTAGATCAACCAGAGTAAGATCCACACCAGAGTGGTACGGTAATCCTGTTCTAGAAGCAATTGAGAATAAATGGATCTTCAAGAAGAAGACTGACGCTGATGGTAATGTTACTGTCTACAAAGCTCGACTTGTCGCAAAAGGTTTTCGGCAAGTTTAAGGGATTGACTACGATGAGACCTTCTCACCCGTAGCGATGCTTAAGTCTGTCTGAATCATGTCAGCAATTGCTGCATTTTATGATTATGAAATTTGGCAGATGGATGTCAAAACTGCATTGCTGAATGGATTTCTGGAAGAAGAGTTGTATATGATGCAGCCGGAAGGTTTTGTCGATCCAAAAGGAGCTAACAAAGTGTGCAAGCTCCAGCGATCCATTTATGGACTGGTGCAAGCCTCTCGGAGTTTGAATAAATGCTTTGATAGTGTGATCAAAGCATTTGGGTTTGTACAGACTTTTGGAGAAGCCTGTATTTACAAGAAAGTGAGTGGGAGCTCTGTAGCATTTCTAATATTATATGTGGATGACATATTACTAATCAGAAATGATATAGAATTTCTGGATAGCATAAAGGGATACTTGAATAAGAGTTTTTCAATGAAAGACCTTGGTGAAGCTGCTTACATATTGGGCATTAAGATCTATAGAGATAGATCAAGACGCTTAATTGGACTTTCACAAAGCACATACCTTGACAAAATTTTGAAGAAGTTCAAAATGGATCAAGCAGAGAAAGGATTCTGCCTGTGTTACAAGGTGTGAAGTTGAGTCAGACTCAATGCCCGACCACAGTAGAAGATAGAGAGAAAATGAAAGATGTTCCCTATGCTTCAGCCATAGGCTCTATCATGTATGCAATGCTGTGTACCAGACCTGACGTATGCTTAGCAATAAGTTTGGCAGGTCGGTGCCAAAGTAATCCATGAGTGGATCACTGGACATCGGTCAAGAACATCCTGAAATACCTGAAAAGGACTAAGGATATGTTTCTGGTATATGGAGGTGACAAAGAGCTCATCGTAAATGGTTACGTTGATGCAAGCTTTGACACTAATCCAGACGATTCTAAATCGCAAACCGGATACGTGTTTACATTAAACGGTGGAGCTGTCAGTTGGTGCAGTTCTAAACAAAGTGTTGTGGCGGTATCTACATGTGAAGCGGAGTACATAGATGCTTCAGAAGCAGCAAACGAAGGAGTCTGGATGAAGGAGTTCATATCCGATCTAGGTGTCATACCTAGTGCATCGGGTCCAATGAAAATCTTTTGTGATAATACTGGTGCAATTGCCTTGGCAAAGGAATCCAGATTTCATAAGAGAACCAAGCACAACAAGAGACGCTTCAATTCCATCCGGGATCTAGTCCAGGTGGGAGACATAGAGATTTGCAAGATACATACGGATCTGAATGTAGCAGACCCGTTGACTAAGCCTCTTCCACGAGCAAAACATGATCAGCACCAAAGCTCCATGGGTATTAGAATCATTACTATGTAATCTAGATTATTGACTCTAGTGGAAGTGGGAGACTGAAGGAAATATATCCTAGAGGAAATAATAAAGTTATTATTTATTTCCTTATATCATGATAAATGTTTATTATTCATGCTAGAATTGTATTAACTGGAAACATAATACTTGTGTGAATACATAGACAAACTAAACGTCACCAGTATGCCTCTACTTGACTAGCTCATTAATCGAAGATGGTTATGTTTCCTAACCATAGACATGTGTTGTCATTTGATTAACGGTATCACATCATTAGGAGAATGATGTGATTGACATGACCCATTCGATTAGCTTAGCACCCGATCGTTTAGTATGTTGCTATTGCTTTCTTCATGACTTATACATGTTCCTATGACTATGAGATTATGCAACTCCCGTTTGCCGGAGGAACATTTTGTGTGCTACCAAACGTCACAACGTAATTGGGTGATTATAAAGGTGCTCTACAGGTGTCTCCAAAGGTACATGTTGGGTTGGCGTATTTTGAGATTAGGATTTGTCACTCCGATTGTCGGAGAGGTATCTCTGGGCCCTCTCGGTAATGCACATCACTTAAGCCTTGCAAGCATTGCAACTAATCAGTTAGTTGTGAGATGATGTATTACAGAATGAGTAAAGAGACTTGCCGATAACGAGATTGAACTAGGTATTGAGATACCGACGATCGAATCTCGGGCAAGTAACATACCAATGACAAAGGGAACAACGTATATTGTTATGCGGTCTCACCGATAAAGATCTTCGTAGAATATGTAGGAGCCAATATGAGCATCCAGGTTCCGCTATTGGTTATTGACCGTAGACGTGTCTCGGTCATGTCTACATTGTTCTCGAACCCGTAGGGTCCGCACGCTTAGCGTTACGATGACAGTTTCATTATGAGTTTATATATTTTGATGTATTGAAGTTTGTTCAGTGTCCCGGATGTGATCACGGACATGACGAGGAGTCTCGAAATGGTCGAGACATGAAGATTGATATATTGGAAGCCTGTGTTTGGACATCGGAAGTGTTCCGGGTGAAATCGGCATTTTACCGGAGTACCAGGAGGTTACCGGAACCCCCCGGTAACCTAATGGGCCTTAATGGGCCTAGTGGAGGAAGAGGAGAGGAGGCCTAGGGGCTCTCGCGCCCCCCCCAAGTCCGAATTGGACAAGGAGGGGGGCAGCGTCCCCCCTTTCCTTTCCCCCTCTCCTCCTCCCCCCAAGTCCTAATCCAACTAGGGAAAGGGAGGAGTCCTTCTCCCAGTAGGAGTAGGACTCCTCCGGCGCGCCTCCTCCTAGGGCCGGCCGCACCCCCCTTGCTCCTTTATATACGGGGGCAGGGGGGCACCCCATAGACACAACAATTGATCATTGATCTCTTAGCCGTGTGCGGTGCCCCCCTCCACCATAATCCTCGATAATATTGTAGCGGTGCTTAGGCGAAGCCCTGCGACGGTACCACATCAAGATCGTCACCACACCGTCGTGCTAACGGAACTCATCCACGACACTTTGCTAGATCGGAGTCCGGGGATCGTCATCGAGCTGAAGGTGTGCTAAAACTCGGAGGTGCCGTAGTTTCGGTGCTTGATCGGTTGGGCCGTGAAGACGTACGACTACATCAACCGCGTTGTCATAACGCTTCCGCTTTCGGTCTACGAGGGTACGTGGACAACACTCTCCCCTCTCGTTGCTATGCATCACCATGATCTTGCGTGTGCATAGGATTTTTTTTGAAATTACTACGTTCCCCAACACCTCTCTCAATTCATCCCGGTAGCTAAAAAATGTATCGAGATCTACACCAGAGATTTTGGGGGACTAGGATGAAGAGAGACATTGCTCGATATGTAGCCGAATGTGATGTTTGTCGTCGCATTAAGGCCGAACATCAAAGACCTGCTGGTACACTTCAACCTTTGCCTATTCCCGAGTGGAAATGGGACAAAGTCAGTATGGACTTCATCACTGGCTTTCCGAAAACACAGAAAGGAAATGATGCCATCTACCTATCTCGTTTCCCGTTGTCCTCGTGATGGATCCCGTTGTCTTTTGGTGTCTTGTTGTCATCCTGATGGATCCCGTCGCTCGGCCGCGTCTGAACATAAATACCGGCAAAATAATACAAGTGTTAGAGATCTGCATACAAGCGCACCCTGTCGTCAGGATTTTCATCTTTATCTGGAGGATTTTCATATTTATCTGGAGGATAGGCCACAACACCAAAGACGCTACCTAGCAATGGGTTGATGGAGACGTGCGCCTGCCAGCACCTAGCGACAATAACCATTGTTTTTAAGGCGGTAAGGTGAGGCAAGGC
>NC_041384.1:765583635-765586298 GCF_002162155.2 Triticum dicoccoides | reverse complement strand
GGGGGGGGGAGGCTCGCCGAGCTCATCGCCCCCACTCCATGCAACCAAAGCTCCTCTGTTATTTTGAATAAGCAAACTTTGATTCCAAAAAGGAAAAAAAATTGTAATTTGTGAACAAAAATTTGAATATTGGATCGTTTTTGAAGAAAAAAAACATAGGGACCTCTCCTCTCTTGCAATCACCAAAATGCAAAAATTGTTCACTGACCTAAAAAATGTTCATTAAATTCAAATTTTGTTCAACACTTTCAAAAATTGTTCATCGAATTCAACTTTTTTGTTTCTCGGATTTTAAAGATGTTCATCAAATTCAAAAAATTGTGCACCAATTTTAAAAAACAACTAAATTCAAATTTTGTTCATCATTTTCAAAAAATATTCATTGAACTCAACTTTTTTGTTCATCGTATTTAGAAATGTTCACCAAAATGCAATAATTGTTCACCGACCTAAATAAATTTCAAATTTTGTTCATCATTTTCAAAAATACACTGATTTCAAAATTTGTTCATTGAAGTTCGCAATATTTTTGAATTTTAGATGCAATCCTGAATTATTTTAATAAATAATAAAACAAAAATAAAAAAGGAAAAAGGAAAAGTTAAGAAACAAAAATGAAAAAAAGGGGCGCCCGCCCAGCGCGTGGGCCGGACCAACTGGGCCCGCTGGGGGCGGGGGGTGCGCGCTACCGCGTCTGGGGGGCGCCCCACGCGCCATATAGGTGCTCCCCCAAGGGACGACTACTCCACGCGTCGGGCTAGCAACCCCCTCACTCCGAGGGACAGGCCCGCCACAGGAAGGACGAGGCCCAAATGGCTGGGTTAAGGCCTTCCCTCTTTTTTTATTATGAGAACTTCTATAAAACATAAGTCACAGAGTAAGAAAAGAAAAAGGCTAGTAGATTTGGGGAAGAATAAGGAATAAGTATATGCAATGGACTCCTAGAATTACTTATAATTTAATAAAATTGATCTGGTAATTTTTACGAATAGAAAAATAATTCAAGTTTCAAACTTGAGCCAGTTTTTAACCCAACCAAATCAACTTCAAATGATCTGAAATTAGACGACGAGGTTGAAGACAAGGTTTAGGATTTATAAGAGCAGAATGAACTTTTTTTATGGGCCGGAAAGATGTCAGATGAAAAATAATTGGAATAAAGAAGAAAGGAGAAGTTTGGATGGGATAGAACTTGGTGAACTTGATGAATGGACTTTCAAAAATTCCAAAAAGTGTTCGCATTTTCAGAAATTTTTCAGAATGTGTGAAAACAATCCCATTCTCAAAATTCGTGGAGACCTATCACATGGGAAAGCCAGTGCGAGACTTCGCCCCATAAACAAAGTAAACTTCTCATAGGTTTTAAATTTGAACATAAACAATTTTCAAACTTGAAAAATATTTTAAAAATTCTAAGCATGTGACCATGGTTTAAAAACCCGGACCGGTGATTGAACTGGTGAAGCTATTGGTTCAGGTTTTTATCGGTCGAACTACTGGTTTATCGGTTCACTGTTCGGTCTTTTAAGATGTAAAATGATATTTTTTATCATAAATATGACAATATGTATGCAAATAAATTCAAAGTTTCAAACTCAGCAAATATAAAAATAAACTAGCAAGCCACCAATTCAGCATCACGCACAAACAAATCAAAAGAATCCATTCCCAGAGAGTTATTCTACGACTATCATTTATCATTTATCCTCGTCATGAGATAGATTCATAGTCTTGGTTTTCTCCAACTTACCTATAAATTTGAAGTTGATAATTTCTACTCAAGGCAAAGAATAGAAACAGGAACAATCAAAATCAATAATTTACAGAACACTGATGAAATTACCTTCTCAATTTACATAAAAAACAGGTACGGTCAAGCATAGAAACACAAACAATAAAGTGTAACTGAACAAAACTTTGCAATGAGCGCCCCAAAAATTTGCCAATATATCGGCAAAAACTTAACTGCAAAGCATGCACAACCGACAAAAATAACTAAACTGGCTGGAATTAAAGTTCCATCGATTCAACCACTTTGAAATCATCCATCCAGGCATCCACACAGAAAGTTGGCAATACAGAGTACATTATGAAATCATCCATCCAGGCATCCACACAGAAAGTTGGCAATATAGAGTACATTTCAAATACAGAGTACATCCAAGCAATAGAGAAAGTTATCTTGCAAGTACTTAAGTCCCTGAACACAACTCAACCTTCATTTGAAATCCAATTGCTTCATCATATTTCCAGAGAGCCGCCTAGTTCTTTTTGCCGCTTTCTGCATGCATCCACCTCCAATGTCAATTCTTCCACTCTGTCTTGATAGTACCGCAACAGATTTGCGATATGTTCAGGTAAAACTGGATCAGCCCAGCCAAGGAAGTTGCTGCATTTATCAGACTAATGCAAAAAAAATATAGCACATTAGACCAAATTTAAAAAAGGACCAGGATCTACAAAGATCAAAGAGAGAAACTTACTCCAGGACGCATGCAACGAAAGTACCTCCTCCCCGGGCACTCATCCCATGAAATGAATAGCCCCGCCGTCTCGTTGGGCTTGCAATTGCATGGAACAGTTCGCGTGTAGTCCAGTGGTTGCTCCTGGTACCTTCCATGCGAGGGACTAGCCGGTAGGTCATCGGCAAAGTGCTCCTCGAC
>NC_041384.1:765576448-765583481 GCF_002162155.2 Triticum dicoccoides | reverse complement strand
CGGCGATGGCTGGAAGGCCTTCCCCGGCGAGCACCTCTCCCCTGGCGGTGACGGCTGCATCAGCGACACACTCTCCCGCACCAGCGACCCTAGATCCAGGTGAATGTTTTTTTTTTCTTGGGAAAACACAAAAGACTTGCGTAATAGCAAATTACTTTACCTGGTGGCCGACTTGCCGGGGGCGTGGCTAACCAGGTCACTTCATAGCCCTTTTTCTCGAGATAAGTTTGATACTCATCCTCCCAGAACAATAATTTCTTGGGGTATCGCAAGTGGTTCTGCCACATCATGCCAACAGATCAGCTCATGCCAACGGAATTTGGAAGATTGTAAAAATGAAGTTACTACCTTGTCATGATTTGGGTATTTGAAGAACCATCTGCCTAGATTTATGGGGGTATGGCTCTGCAGCCTCACCACAGAAAGGTGGCATTGCGGATAGACCATGGGGAAGGGATTTTCGCTGTCTTCATCACTGCTGACTTTAGGGACAGCAAATGATGAGGTCCCTCGATGAAAGTGAAACATGGTAGCTGCATAAAATCAGCCAGTAAAACTAGGAGCATCTAAATGTAAATCTAGCAGAAGATTTACAGTTCAAAGCACAAAGCAGGCCCTACTTGCAATGAAAAAAATGATGAAAAACTATCTAATTACCCAAGCAAAATAAAGAATGAATAGAATTAGAGTTCAAGCTAAATCTAATTTACAGAGATAATCCACTATATTTATAAAGCTTTTTCAGATGTAAGAAAAGGCACTGATACATGTTGCTTGATTTTACATTCGTGGTAGCTTGATTTTACAATTAACCTAGCTTGCTTTTACACTCGATAACACATGTAAACCTAACATAAGCTCACTGTAAAAACCAATAAGTAGGTGATGTACATGAAACCTATTCTTACATGGGAAGAAAGAGCTAGAAACCAAAAGTAAAACTAGGAGCATCTAACTGTAAATCTAGCAGATAGATTTACAGATCAAAACCGGCCCTACTTACATGGGAAAGGAGTAACTGTTACAAGCAGCCTCTAGATGAAAAACTAACTAATTAGACAAGTAAATCTAGAAGCAAATCTCTAAAGTATCCCTTCAGCCGTTTACCCAGCCCCAAATCTACCCCAGTTCCTCTCCCGTTGGCTGTCTGTTACTCTTCTTTGAGGTACAGATTCTTCCCAATTCCTCTCTCTTTCTCACATCTAAATTTCAGATCTGGCATTTGTTTTGTTTTGGATTGTTAATTTCTCTAAATAAGACAGAATCTAATAGTCGATTGTGCTCAATTTGTACAGAATAATCATGGCCAAACAGAAAAGAAAGTCTGTAACAATGCATTCCTTTTTTGAGAAGAAAGCAAGAGTTGATGCTTCTGTACAAAATAATTTGGGGGCCAACCCTCACTTGGTGGATGAACAAGAACCAGTAGTAGTAGTAGAAGAAATTACAACGTCAACACCGCCTCAGGTTCAGAGAGAGGGAGGGAATGATGATGCTTCTGTTCTGATAGTAGAAAGGGATCCAGGTTTGCGACGCCAAATTTGGGATTATCCTACTAATGCTCAAGAACAAGCTCGTAATGCATATATGAAGCATGGAGCATATCAGATTGAAATGGATGAGTACCCTCTTGATGATTCAGTAGTCCATCAACGCAAGTTTCAGTATCATTGGTTTAAATCCTTCCCTTGGTTAGAATATTCACCATGGAAAGATGCATTCTATTGTTTTCCTACAAGGATTTAGAAAATGGAAGCGAGTTAATGATGGAAACAAATGTGCATTCTTGACTCACATGGGAAAGGATAGTAAATCTGCTCATAGTTTTGCTGTCAAATGTTATGATAATTTGAAGAATAAGCAATGCCATATGGAACAATTAGTGGTGAAGCAAACAGAAGAGGACATCAAGAGGAATAGGCTTCATCTTAGAGTAACAATCGATGCACTACGGTGGTTAGCATTCCAAGCTTGCCCCTTCCGTGGACATGATGAAAGTCTTGATTCAAGGAACCAAGGTAATTTCCTTGAAATGGTCAAATTGGTAGCTTCTGATGATGAGGAAATTGGTGCGGTTGTATTGGGTAATGCGCCAGGGAATGCTAAGTATACCTCACCTACAATTCAAAAAGAACTTCTGCATATGATTGCTATTAATGTGCAAAAAGAAATTCGTAAAGAAAATGGGGATGCTAATTTCTGCTTGCTTGTAGATGAGTCAAGAGATGAATCCAAAAGAGAGCAAATGGCAGTGGTTATTCGTTTTGTGGACAAACCTGGTTTCACTCGTGAACGTTTTCTTGATATTGTTCATGTCATTGAGACATCTTCAACTACTCTAAAAGAGAAGTTATCTTCTGTTTTGTCTCGACATGGATTAGTTGTGAACAATATTCGTGGACAGGGATATGACGGTGCTAGTAACATGCGTGGAGAGTGGAATGGTCTACAAGCCAAGTTCATGGAAGAGTGTCCTTACGCATATTACATTCTTTGTTTTGCTCATCAATTGCAGCTTGCTCTTGTTGCCGCATCTAAAGAAGTAGCCGATGTTCACAACTTTTTTGATCATCTTGCTCTTGTTGTCAACACGGTTGTGTCTTCGAGTAAGAGAAATGATGATTTGCATGCTAATCAAGTGGCTGAAATGGAGCATCTCATTGAGCTTAGTGAGCTTGAAACCGGAAGTGGGGCTAATCAAGTTGGAACTTTACAGCGGCCTTGTGACACTAGGTGGAGTTCTCACTATGCTTCTATCTGCAGCCTTTTGAAACGACACAAACCTACATTCTTGGTACTTAAAAGCATTGCTACTGCCAAAGGTTCAGGTACATCACCTTCAGCACGAGCAAAGGCTTCTGGTGCTGTTAAGTTGATGATGTGTTTTGACTTCATATTTGTTCTTCATGTCATGAAAGAACTTATGGGAATCACAGACTTGCTATGCAAAAAGTTGCAACAAAAATCTCAAGATATTGTGAATGCCATGGATGATGTTAAAACTACAAAATTGTTGATTCAGGAACTAAGAAATAATGGTTGGAACAAGCTTAAAGCTGATGTGCTTTCATTTTGTGGGAAACATGGAGTTCCAACACCACATTTTGATGAACTCTATGTGGATTTCATTTACTCACGTGTGGATGATGAAACTACAGTTGAGCATCATTATCGGTGTGACGTTTTCATGGTTGCTGTTGATCAGCAAGCATAAGAGTTGAATTGCAGATTCAACCAACAAACAACGGAGCTTCTAATTCTGTGCACCTCCTTGGACCCTAGTGATTCATTAGGTTCGCCCGTCACGGTGGGCTCCCTATGATGGTGCGAGGCACAACGGCCAGATCGGGAGGAGGAGGAGGCAGAACGTACCGGGCGGCGGGCGAGGGGAGGAGGAGGCAGTGCCGGCGGCTCATCCCTGTGGCGGCGCAGGAGGGAGGACGGGGAATGGATAGAGAGGACGGGGAAGAGAGAAGCGGGGTGGGGGAATGGATAGAGAGAGGAGGGAGGACGTGCAGGGTGGGCCGTGTCCCAGACCGTGCAGGGTGGGGCGTGGGCTTGAACATACCTGGCCAAACGGGCTGGTCTTAGCGTGCCGGCCTGATAGCCCGCGTGCTTGGCCTGTGTGGGCCTAACCCGACACGTTTATAATCGGGCCGTGCTGGCACGTGGCCTGCCTAGGGCCGTGCCTGGGCCGCGAGGCTGGGCACGAGTGTTGGCCCGGCCCGGCACGTTTATTTTTTTATTTTTATTTTCCTATATTATATAGAAGTAATACATAAGAGAAGGGACAGGGAGATGTGCGTCCGCTCAAAATAAAAAGGGATACATGCAGGGGAGGATCTGGGCCCCCGGGGCCCAGGCCCAGGGCGTGGCTTTTTTTAGTTATTACCTACCCATGTTTTTGAATCAGGCCCGGGGCTTAGCTCAACACACAGCCACTGGCCCAGGCCAACACAGTCACACAGGAGGCCAGGAGACCCACCAGCTCGCCAGACCCCACTAGCTCGCCCGACTGACCTAGCCACGCACGCAGACGCACGTTAGGCAGCCGCCGCCGCCCGCGCCCACGCCCGTGACTACGCTCCGGCGCTTGCGCTCCCAGGCCGCTCGCTCCCTCTGTCGCTCGCTCGACGCACACCCACCGCACGAAGACGTAGTCCCCTACCCGGGGATCCTTCTCGTTCATCATGGTTGTGACCCAGTTGTCTGGGCGGAAGCAACGGTCAATGGTGTTGGTGGGGTCATTGGTGGCCGGCAACGGAAGCATTGGAGGGAGGCGCGGGTGAGAGCCGGATTCGGGGCGAATCCCTCTCGCTCTCGCACCATCGTCCTCTTCGGAGCCGGTGGCTGGGCTGGGCTGGGCAGAGGCGACGAAATAGTTTTCTTTTTCTCAGGATGAAATAGGTTTTTTGCGTTGAAATAGTTTTTTCTTAGGATGAAATAGTTGTGTGGTGTGAAATAGTTTTTTCTCAGGACGAAATAGTTGTGCGTGGTGAAATAGTTTTGTGCATGACGAAATTGTTGTGTGGTGTGAAATCGTTTCTGGGCAGGATGAAATAGGTGAGTGGTGAAATAGTTTTGGTCAGGATGAAATAGTTGTTTGGTTTGAAATAGTTTTTGGTCTGGATGAAATAGTTGGGTGGTGTGAAATATTTTGTGGGCAGGATGAAATAGTTGTGTGGTCCGAAATATTTGTTTGTCAGGATGAAATAGTTGTGTGGTGTGAAATAGTTTGTGGGCAGGATGAAATAGTTGTGTGGTCTATGTGGACTACTACCAGATGTATAATTAATTCTGAGATGAGACGTTTGCATTGACCTCACCTAAACCCTAAATCCTAAACACTAAAGTAGGTGAGTAGGTGATAAGACATTAAATTCTTTACTACCCTCCGGTTCTGGTTTATTAGTCTTCATCGTATATTGGGTTAAAGTTTAACCATATATTTTGCTAGTCAAATATGTAGTCAAACTTTGACCCAAAATACGATAGAGGCTAATAATCGCAGCAAATCCTCGACCCCTCGACCCCTCGCCGACCCTCGACCCCTCGCCACCTCGACCCTTAGACCCTCGACTCCTTTTCCCCTTGATCCTCGACCCCTCGACCACTCGATGACCCTCGACCTTCGGCGACCCTCTTTTTCTGCCGCTTTTTCACAGATGTTACTTTCTACATGGAACATGTTGCTTTTGTGGACCACAATGAAAAGTAACATACGGCCTGTAGAAAGTAACACACGTACAAAAGCAACATATCGCACTAAGAAAGTAACAGAAGTTACTTGCTCGAAGCAGGATGTTGCTTTTGTGGAATACACTGACAAGTGCATCTTCTGGCACCATGCACACTAGTGTCCCCGGTGCATCGAGTTCAGCCCCTATTCGGAGAATTTTTTTTCCAGCACCTACCGATTGACGGTAGCATCTCATCCTTCCACCGTGCACTCCTACTCTCTGACCGGGACGTTGATGCCTCGTCCCCACGAGGCCACAACACCAAAGACGCTACCCAGCAAGCAAAGGTTGAAGATTGTCCGAGAGTTGATCTACAAGAGAGGTTATGGAAATCTAAACAAGCAAATGATTCCTCTGGCCAACAAAAAAGTCATCGAGCAGGGCCTGGGTGCGGGCAAAGATGACGTTTCGATTCTTGCCTGCCTGCTTCTTCTCGGTGACAGCCTTCTCCCTCTCGAAGTCAATAGCCGCATGCTTCTTGAAGTAGGTTATTCTGCGTTGAGAATGCAGGCAGAGAGGTTATGGAAAGCTAAAAAAGCAAAGGATTCCTCTTGCCCGGTGCTAGCAGGCGCTTGTGGTCAAGGCCGAATTGGAGATAACATGCACACAGGGGCCGATGCCTCGTCCCCACGAGGCCACAATACCAAAGACGCTACCCAGCAATGGGTTCATGGAGATGTGCGCCTGCCAGCACCTAGCGATTGACGGTAGCATCTCATCCTTCCACCATGCACTCCTACCCTCCGACCGAGACGTTGATGCCTCGTCCCCACGAGGCCACAACACCAAAGTGTGACACTCAAAAAAAATTAGTGGTTTTTTTTCAAAAGAGCCTTGCTTGGTTTGAAAGGAGGTCATTTAAACCCTTTCTAAAAACCATTTTCTAAGTTGCCCTCTCAAAAATCCTTTTCTTGTATTTAGTTTCTTTTAAAAAAGAAAACCCTTTTAGTTTTGGGCTTTTATTTGGTTTTGATCCCTTCAAAAATTTCACCATGCTTCCTATGGTGAAATTTTCGCAAAACCTCTCCTCCCACTATAGTTCAACCCAAATATTTTGTCCAAACTAATAAATCCATTTTTGGATTTTATTCCAACTGTTTCTCCTCCCAAAATAAATCTGTCTATCCTTTTGAGCCTAGGTGGATTGCAAAGCAAGTGCCCTAATGCTTTTGATTTTTGACCTCAACTCAACACCCCTGGATAGTCCTTTGTACCCACAACCCAGAACCATCTTGATCCACTCTTCTCCTGTTCAAATATTTCAAATTTCACTCACTGCAAGTTTGGACCAGATTTGCCAAATTTGGTGAAATTCATATCTACACCTCTCCAAAAATTCCACAAATATTCAGGTAGCCTCTCGATGCAATGAGAGGCCCCTCCACCAAAAACTAGCTCAAGGAAAAATCCCTACATGCCTGGATCATTCTGTTGAACACCTTGCATGCACTGTTCTATTCATATTCAGTTAAATTCAGAAGTTCAGTGTCGATCTTCGTCAGTAACTTCAGTCACGAGCTCACAGTGCGCTTGGCACGTAGCTCACGGCCGACAGGAAGCAGAACGGCGGCACAACGCCGGTCGGCGCCGCCCAAGCGTCCTGGTGGCTCCGTGTGGCCACCTCCTTGCCAGCGCACGCATGCAGCACCGTTGCCGTGGCGCGGCACGCGCAGAGCACGCTCTCTGCCGTCGACGGGCCCGCGCCGCCCCATTCCGTCGAACTCCCCCTAAGCGACCAAATTACAGCGCGGTCAGCATCTAAACGGAACCAGGGGACATCCACGACGAAGCTC
>NC_041384.1:765554174-765575960 GCF_002162155.2 Triticum dicoccoides | reverse complement strand
CCCCGTGCAACCACTGGGCCGCCGTAATCACCTCGCTGGAGAACCCCGTTCTCGGCAACCGCCTCGGGGCGGCTATATATAGCACCCCGAGCTTGCGCTCGCCTCCGCACGACTCCACCACCACACCAGACCCCGCCCGGCCACTGAACGAGCCTCGAGGGGCCTTTCCTCCTCGACTCCGGCCACCTCCATCCGCCTCGGGCTCCGGCTTCGTTCTCTCCGGTGAGAACCCCTCCGCCGCCCTAGTTTCGACCGTAGCCTCGTACCACCTCTAGTAAGATAACCCCCAGCTCAATTTTGGCCTCGCAGCTCTCTCCGGCGAGATCCACGACCACCCGAACCGCCGTCCGCCGGAGCAAGCGTCACCACCGACGTGGTACTCGCCGGCGACCACCACCACCTCCCACAGACGCGGAATGGCACCCTGAACACAGAGGTACACCCCGATCACCTTACCTCGCCGTGGATCGCCGCCGGCGACCACCGCGCCTCTCGGCGCCGTCGCGCTCTGTTTTCCCTCGTTTGAAAGTTTAAACCTGATGGGTGGAGCCCGCCTGTCAGTCTCTCAGCCATTTTTTTAAAACGAAACGTTATCTGTACTTTTCCGCAGAACCCCCTGGAAGTTTTCTGTTTCATTACAGATGGGTCCTTGGACCAAAACTCTTATAACTTTTGATAAGAAAAGTATTTTTTATTAATTCTTTCTCTGTTCTCTTTAAATTTTTGTCTAGTTTTTTATCATATTTATTTTAAAAATATTTGGAAAACTTTTCTGTACACTCACGGTATTTACGTTGCGTACGTATTTTTCTTATACCGTAGATACCGGAGGAGGTGACGGAGCTGCAAACTTCGCACAGTTAGACTCCGACTACTCCGAACCAGGCAAGCATGTTTGAACTCTTGATATGATGAGTGTTGTTGCATGTTTGCATTTTAGTATAGTCATGGCATGTTTATGAACTTCACTTTGCATGATATATCTCATGCACATAATCGGAAACTAGGTTTCGGAAAGCATTATGTTGTTGGATACATATTTGCAAAGCCATGTGTTGGTATGAGGATGGGTAAGATGGCAGTGTTGTGACATGCCAGTCTTATGCCAGATTATTTGACTTTCGTGTTGTCATGACACAATTCACATTCCCATTCATTCCATCCTATACTGTCACATGTTTTCCGAAAGGAATATGGCATAGTAAGTTGCAAATCGTTTTCCTGGTACACACCAAGTGGAGAGGCCGGGATGAGGGTTCCATGGCCCTGGAATAAAGCCCGTCATCCGGTCAGGGGGCATGGGTGTTTCCGGTTGGGACCGAGAGGGGGGCACCCCTTAGAGCGCGCGTATAGAAATTTGATCCCATGCTATTCGAGGTTGTGGCCTCCCCGTCTCAAAGTTTTTCTTGTACGTTGTCCAGGGTGATTCCTGGCAACGTGAGGTGAAATGGGTGTGTACTAGTTAAATGTGTTTCTATTGAAATACCGTAAACGGAACTAGTCCTTCGTGACTACGGAAATCCGTTGGCTGTGTTCAGTTCTTCCAAACTCTGCAGAGTCTCAATCTTTCAGTTATCTTGTACTTTGTTCAAGTACTATAATTATCTTATCTTGTCAGGTATCAGCCTCAGTGACAAAAACTCCGGTGGGATTTATATGTAATAAATCCGGATAAAAGATTATTCTTGTGGATGGACTAATCTCGTTATTTACATTTATTACAAAGCCTTGTCTGTCATGTCGCTCAGACGTCCGACGGTGGATACCTGTTATTTGCTTTTGTTAAAGCCCTGTCTGTGATGTCGCTCAGACGTCTGACTGTGGTATTTCTTTTAAAGCCCTTTATGTGATGTCGCCCAGATGTCCGACTGTGGCATTTCTCTTAAAGCCCTATCTGTGATGTCGCTCAGACGTCCGACTGTGGTATTTCTTTTAAAGCCCTGTCTGTGATGTCGCTCAGACGTCCGACTGTGGTATTTCTTTTAAAGCCCTTCTTGTGATGTCGCTCAGACGTCCGACTGTGGCATTTCTTTTAAAGCTCTTTATGTGATGTCGCCTAGACGTCTGACTGTGACATTTCTTTTAAAGCCCTTTATGTGGTGTCGCTAAGACGCCCGACTGCGGCATGCATTTTTATTTATCTACCTTTCGAGGCGTCGCTCCAGACACCCGATCGGTTTTCAGTTATTAAATTTTGATACATCAAGTTCTGCAATATTGCCTTGTTGTTGTTTGAGTATCATACTTTGTTCATGACGCATTCATGCATTCATTGATTATTTCTTTTGTCCGAACTGTCTTGCGAGTACTTTCAAGTACTCACCTGGCTTGTTGAATTGGCCAGATGCTGATGAAGGCGATCTCATGGATGAAGAGTTTGATAGCGAGTCCGACGCCTAGAGGAGTCCCAGTCAGTCCCGTGCGATCCTGTCTTGGTCATTGTATTATCCGCTTCCGCAACCCCGAATAAATTCATCGAGCCTCACCTCGACGCTCGATGTACTGCCAGTAGAAGTCAAGTTATCCACCATCACTTTTCCCTCGAGCTAGTAGCATGCCACCACACCCTTGTGTCAAAACCGCCCATATGTAATATATTGGCGAGTCTGTAATAAATTGTTGAGCAGCCTCATCTTAACCCTGTAATATATTTGATGCTACTGGTTCTCTGTTTACAAAGCTTTTGTCTACCAGAAAGGATGACTTTTCCTATACTGGGATTTAAAGATTGGTTTTCTCAATAAACATTTTTATTGAAAAACCGGTCGTGACAGACTTGGTATCCAGAGCCAGGCAGACTGTAGGAAGCCACTAGGTGCGATCGCTAATTGGTTATTAGCATGATAGAGTTATTCATGTTTTTACAAATGTAGTCATTTTCTGACAGTCGGCATAAAATTTATGATCTGACCACTCAGAATTTTTGCCTACTTTTGTAGATGGCCGGCAACGACTGCGAGTCTCAGATGTTCGCCAATGTGCCCGAAGGGTTCGTCAAACTCCTCTCCTTCATCGTTCAGGTCGCGATGGGGCCATCCGTGCGCCCAGTCGTCACGCTTTATCCACACAAGATCAACGACAGTTTGACTATGCACCAGGCCGCGGTGCAATTCAGGGGAGGCCATGCTGAAATGCGCCGCCTCCGATTCGTGGGGAGAGACATGCCTACAGAAAGGCATGCTATGCAGATGGCTGCCCGCGAGATGATAGCCCGTCTTCGGGATGTTCTTCCTGCAATGAAGACCCGTCGCTACTGCTATCTTCCATGCCATGTGCCTTACACCTGTCACTACTCTTTCTCTTGCCCCAGAGGAGAGCTAGACGAAGCCTTTCAGATGCTTGTCGAGTACCTCCGAGCCCTGGAGGCAGCATTCGACTGCATGGTGGATGACCTCGTGGCTGCACGCATGGACTCAGTTCATGGCTGTGCTGCTAACAGGAGGGAACTCCTGCACACCGCTCCACCACTGACTTTTGTGTCATCCACAGCCTCTCACTCACCTACCATACTCGCCTCTGCTCGTCGTCTGCCTACCACAGAGGAATTTAACCAGGCTATTGCACCCACTCCCGTCCGCTCTGCACCACTTGTTGCACCCACTCCCATACGTGCTACCCCACCTATTCCACCCACTCGTATTCGTGTTATTCCGCCTACGGCACCTGCTCCATCAGCTCAACACAACGTTTCTCGTCTAGAACCTATTAGCGAGGAGGAGGTTGATTCCCCAGCATCTCTGCGTCTCACCCTCGGCAGGCCAAGGGAGATCCTCACCATCTCCGACTAAGTACGCATAGACGCCATGCGATGTATCAACTTGTGTAATATGTTTTTATGTACATAGGTTATGAGAAGTAGCCTGTTTGCGCACCATGTAGGATCTGGAGGAGTGCACTAGTTTAAATAACATGTCAGGATGATGTACGCATATCCTGAGTGATGTAATGTATAATTATGCCCGCGTGTAAGATATGCACTAGTCCTTCTCCGCGCGCAATCGTGTATTTCCAAAAAAAATACCATGGAGTTTAAAAAAAAGTCCTTTGGGTGTGATTTTATTGACTTTTGCGACTCTCTTTCTTATCTTACGAGTTCACAAAAAATTATCCCCAGAGTGAAGGATGTCTCGTCCTTGGACGCGCTCCATACCAACTCAGCCAGAAGAAAATTATGGCACACCGCAGAACCATAATTTCACTCAGGGTCAGACAAGTCAACAGGACAGTGAAACAGCTTTTACACAAGTTTGTCGTTTGTATGAACAGAGTCAACAGCAACACCAGGAAATGATGAACCAATTCATCAATATGGAAAGTAACCGTGGTCAGTATCAACCGCAATCCAAATTATCTAAGTTACAAAAGACGCGTCCTCCAACATTTTCTCATACTGACAAGCCTCTTGAGGCCGAGGATGGCTTCGAGACACGGAGAGAAAATTAATTATCGCACAGTGTTCAGACCGTGAAAAAGTACTGTATGCACCACATTATCTCACGGGTGCAGCTGCATCGTGGTGGGAAAACTTCCTGCACATGCACCCCAACGAAAATGAAATCACCTGGGAAAATTTCAAAGAAGGTTTTCATGGGGCACATATTCCTAAGAGCGTCATGAAAATCAAGAAGAAGGAATTTGATGAACTCAAGCAAAGAGCCATGACAGTGTCAGAATACAACAGTCAATTCGCACTGCTGTCTCGCTACGCCAATGAAGAACGCATGACCGAGAGCAAGAAGATGGAAAAATTCTTGGAAGGCCTGGCACCCGCCCTTAAGTGCCAGCTAGTTGTGCACACCTTTCCAGATTTTAAAACACTGGTGGATAAGGCCATTACCCTGGAAAATGAGCGACGTAGCCTGGAAGATATCCGCAAACGGAAAAGGGACCAGACTATTTTTTCTCGCAATCACAGAAGAAGAAGGAATTTCAGAAGGGGGATTCACACAAAACCCCGGCGAATAATTCACGTCCAACCAAGAATTTCCATGCAAGAGACAAAGAGTTCACCTATCGCCCAGGCGTTACCTGTTATGCTTGTGGAGAAGAAGGGCACTATGCCAAGCAGTGTCCCAAGCCAAGGAACTCAAAACCGAAGCTCAATAATGGTGGAAATAATTCAGCACCAAAGCGAAGCAATTTCAACCCCAACAACAACCACCGGAAAGGTCACTTGAACCATGTGACCCGAGAGGAAGCACAGAATGCCCCAGACATCGTACTCGGTATGTACCCCGTCAACACAATACCTGCCATGGTTTTGTTTGATTCTGGAGCTTCTCACTCATTCGTTTCGAAAAGTTTTGCTTTGCAAAATAATTTTTCAATGCTTCCCTTGGAAAAATCAATGATCGTCAAGTCCCCTGGGATTAAGCAAGTGACCCAGAGTTACTGTCAAGGTGTGGTTATTGAATTTGAAGGATTGAAATTTTACGCCAACCTTATTGTACTGGAAAGCAAAGGACTGGTTGTCATCCTAGGAATGGATTGGTTGACCACCAACAAAGGTTTTATTGACTGCTTCAACCGTACCGTGATTCTCACCCACAATCAAGGGAAGAAAATAAAAGTTTCAGCCAAAGAGAGACAAATACTTCGGCAACCTAGATTAAACAAGGTGGACGTTTCTGAGCTTAACAAGGTTCCAGTGGTATGTGAATTTCCAGATGTATTTCCAGAAGAACTACCAGGCATGCCACCAGACCGAGAGATAGAATTCAGCATTGAGCTAGCACCCGGAACCACTCCTATTTACAAGAAACCTTACAGAATGGCACCATCCGAATTGGTAGAGTTGAAGAAGCAAATAAAAGAATTATTGGAGAAAGGATACATACGAGCCAGCTCCTCACCTGGGGGTTCTCCAATTTTATTTGCCAAGAAGAAGGATGGAACAACGAGGTTGTGTATTGATTATCGAGCTCTCAACATGGTCACAATCAAGAACAAATACCCAATGCCCCGAATAAATGATTTATTCGATCAGCTCGCACAGGCCAAAGTCTTCTCAAAAATTGATTTGAGATCAGAATACCACCAATTAAAAGTACGAACAGAAGATATTCCCAAGACCGCTTTCACCTCCAGATATGGGCTGTATGAGTTCACGGTAATGCCATTTGGACTAACCAACGCCCCCGCATATTTTGTTCACCTCATGAACAAAGTGTTTATGAAGTATATGGACAAGTTTGTTGTGGTATTCATCGATGATATCCTGATATATTCCAAAACACCAGAAGAGCATGCCGAACATCTCAGGATTGTACTCGGAGAACTCAGGAAACATCAACTGTACGCCAAGTTCAGCAAATGTGAATTTTGGCTAAGGCAGGTGGGTTTTCTGGGCCACGTGCTAACCCAAGAAGGTATTGTAGTAGATCCGGAAAAGGTCAAGGCCGTACTTGGCTGGAAACCACCAGCTAACATAACGGACGTACGGAGTTTCTTGGGAATGGCAGGCTATTATCGGAGATTTATTGAAGGATTCTCCACTATAGCAAAGCCCATGACACAATTGCTCAAGAAAGGCAAGAAATTTGAATGGACAGAAGCATGTGAGAAAAGCTTCCAAGAGCTAAAAAGAAAATTAACAACGGCACCAGTACTAATTGTGCCAGATATACACAAGAACTTTGAGGTATATTGTGACGCATCCTGGAAAAGCAAATGTTGTGGCAGATGCACTTAGTCGAAATCCCAACACGGACGACGACAATATACCAAAGTTGAGGCCAGAATTTCAACAAGAATTTGCCCGAATCAATCTAATAATGGTTACCAAAGGCAGTGTGTCGAATATAGAAATACAGCCTACCCTAATGGAAAGTATCAAGGAAGCCCAGCACGGACACCCCAGCATTGAGGGCATAAAAAGAAAAGTGAGTTTGGGGAGAGCCTCAGAATTCAACCTAGATGAGCAAGGAATATTGTGGTACGGAGAAAGGCTATGTGTACCAAATGTCAAGGACCTCAAACAGCAGATATTAACTGAAAGTCACACAGCTCCGTATTCAATCCATCTTGGAGGGACAAAAATGTACAAAGACCTTCAGGAAATTTTTTGGTGGCACGGTATGGAGAGAGATATAGCGACGTTCATTGCATGCTGTGACTCTTGTCAACGTATCAAGGCCAAGCACCAGAGATCAGCCGGACTGTTACAGCCAAATAAGATACCCGAGTGGAAGTGGGACGAGATTGGAATGGACTTTATCGTTGGACTGCCACGGTCACAACACGGAAACGATGCCATATGGGTCATAACCGACAGGTTAACCAAGGTGGCACATTTTATTCCAGTAAAAACAACTTACACCACTCAGAGACTAGCGAGAGTTTATCTTGCCCGTATCGTCTGCCTACATGGAGTCCCTAAGACTATTATCTCCGATAGAGGCACACAGTTTGTCTCTACATTCTGGGATCACCTACAGCAGGCACTGGGAACCCAACTAGCCTTCAGTACCGCATACCATCCCCAGACTGATGGGCAAACGGAACGCGTAAACCAAATCTTAGAAGACATGCTAAGAGCCTGTGTCCTCACATACGGGAACAGTTGGGAAGAAAGTTTGCCATATGCAGAGTTCGCATACAACAACAGCTATCAAGCCAGCTTGAAAATGGCACCCTTTGAAGCTCTATATGGGAGAAGATGTCGTACCCCGCTAAATTGGTCAAAGACCGGAGACAGCCATATCTTTGGCCCAGATATGCTCAAGGAGGCCGAGGAGAAAGTTAAGACAATTAGAGAACGGCTCAGAACAGCTCAAAGTCGGCAAAAGAGTTATTACGACCGTAAGCATCAGGAAATCAGTTTTGAACCCGGAGAATTGGTATACCTGAGAGTTTCTCCTATGAAGGGTCTGCAATGGTTCAAGATTAAAGGGAAACTAGCACCAAGATTCATCGGACCATTTCATATAGTGGCTGGACGAGGCAAGGTAGCCTACCAACTGGACCTACCCGGAGACTTATCCAGTATCCACAATGTGCTTCACATCTCGCAGTTGAGAAAATACATGAACAACCCAGAGAAGCAAGTTTCACATGAGTATATTGACGTGCAACCGGACCTCACTTACCGGGAGCACCCAATAAAAATATTAGAAGAGTCTGAAAGGAGGACCCGACAGAAAGCCATTAAGTTTTTCAAAATTCAATGGAGTAATCACACCGAGAATGAAGCAACTTGGGAGAGCGAGGATTTTCTTCGGACAGAGCACCCACACTTGTTTAAGGATCAGCTGAAATCTCGGGGACGAGATTTTTTCCTAAGGGGGTAGGTGCTGTGACACTCAAAAAACATAAATTTGGTGGTTTGTTTTTTCAAAAGAGCCTTGCTTGGTTTGAAAGGAGGTCATTTAAACCCTTCCTAAAAACCATTTCCTAAGTTGCCCTCTCAAAAATCCTTTTCTTGGATTAAGTTTCTTTTAAAAAAGAAAACCCTTTTAGTTTTGGGCTTTTATTTGGTTTTGATCCCTTCAAAAATTTCACCATGCTTCCTATGGTGAAATTTTCCCAAAACCTCTCCTCCCACTATAGTTCAACCCAAACATTCTGTCCAAACTAATAAAATCCATTTTTGGATTTTATTCCAACTATTTCTCCTCCCAAAATAAATCTGTCTATCCTTTTGAGCCTAGGTGGATTGCAAAGCAAGTGCCCTAATGCTTTTGATTTTTGACCTCAACTCAACACCCCTGGATAGTCCTTTGTACCCACAACCCAGAACCATCTTGATCCACTCTTCTCCTGTCCAAATATTTCAAATTTCACTCACTGCAAGTTTGGACCAGATTTGCCAAATTTGGTGAAATTCATATCTACACCTCTCCAAAAATTCCACAAATATTCAGGCAGCCTCTAGATGCAATGAGAGGCCCCTCCACCAAAAACCAGCTCAAGGAAAATCCCTACATGCCTGGATCATTCTGTCGAACACCTTGCATGCACTATTCTATTCATATTCAGTTAAATTCAGAAGTTCAGTGTCGATCTTCGTCAGTAACATCAGTCACGAGCTCACAGTGCGCTTGGCACGTAGCTCACGGCCAGGCTTGCTTGTCCGGAGCCTCACACGCGCGCTTGGCGCCTTCCTGGCGTCGGTGGCGCCCTGGCCCGCCTGCGCCGGCGTGTCTTGCGGCGGCTGTAGCGCCGTAGCGGCCGAGAGGAAGCAGAACGGCGGCACAACGCCGTTCGGCGCCGCCCAAGCGTCCTGGTGGCTCCACGTGGCCATCTCCTTGCCAGCGCACGCATGAAGCACCGTCGCCGTGGCGCGGCACGCGCAGAGCGCGCTCTTTGCCGCCGACGGGCCCGCGCCGCCCCGTTCCGTCGAACTCCCTCTAAGTGACCAAATTATAGCGCGGTCAGCATCTAAACGGAACCAGGGGACATCCACGACGAAGCTCAACCTCTGAACCCCCCCGTGCAACCACTGCGCCGCCGTAATCACCTTGCCGGAGAACCTCGTTCTCGGCAACCGCCTCGGGGCGGCTATATATAGCGCCCCGAGCTTGCGCTCGCCTCCGCACGACTCCACCACCACACCAGACCCCGCCCGGCCACTGAACGAGCCTCGAGGGGCCTTTCCTCCTCGACTCCGGCCACCTCCGTCCGCCTCGGGCTCCGGCTTCGTTCTCTCCGGTGAGAACCCCTCCGCCGCCCTAGTTTCGACCGTAGCCTCGTACCACCTCTAGTAAGATAACCCCCAGCTCTATTTGGCCTCGCAGCTCTCTCCGGTGAGATCCACGACCACCCGAACCGCCGTCCGCCGGAGCAAGCGTCACCACCGACGTGGTACTCGCCGGCGACCACCACCACCTCCCACAGACGCGGAATGGTATCCTGAACACAGAGGTACACCCCGATCACCTTACCTCACCGTGGATCGCCGCCGGCGACCACCGCGCCTCTCGGCGCCGTCGCGCTCTGTTTTCCCTCGTTTGAAAGTTTAAACCTGACGGGTGGAGCCCGCCTGTCAGTCTCTCAGCCGGTTTTTTTAAAATGAAACGTTATCTGTACTTTTCCGCAGAACCCCCTGGAAGTTTTCTGTTTCATTACAGATGGGTCCTTGGACCAAAACTCTTATAACTTTTGATCAGAAAAGTATTTTTGATTAATTCTTTTTCTGTTCTCTTTAGATTTTTGTCTAGTTCTTTATCATATTTATTTGAAAAATATTTGGAACACTTTTCTGTACGCTCACGGTATTTACGTTGCATACGTATTTTTCTTATACCGTAGATACCGGAGGAGGTGACGGAGCTGCAAACTTCGTACAGTTAGACTCCGACTACTCCGAACCAGGCAAGCATGTTTGAACTCTTGATATGATGAGTGTTGTTGCATGTTTGCATTTTAGTATAGTCATGGCATGTTTATGAACTTCACTTTGCATGATATATCTCATGCACATAATCGGAAAGTAGGTTTCGGAAAGCATTATGTTGTTGGATACATATTTGCAAAGCCATGTGTTGGTATGAGGATGGGTAAGCTGGCAGTGTTGTGACATGCCAGTCTTATGCCAGATTATTTGACTTCCGTGTCGTCATGACACAATTCACATTCCCATTCATTCCATCCTATACTGTCACATGTTTTCCGAAAGGAATATGGCATAGTAAGTTGCAAATCATTTTCCTGGTACACACCAAGTGGAGAGGCCGGGATGAGGGTTCCATGGCCCTAGATTAAAGCCCGTCATCCGGTCAGGGGGCATGGGTGTTTCCGGTTGGGACCGAGAGGGGGGCACCCCTTAGAGCGCGCGTATAGAAATTTGATCCCATGCTATTCGAGGTTGTGGCCTCCCTGTCTCAAAGTTTTTCTTGGACGTTGTCCAGGGTGATTCCTGGCAACGTGAGGTGAAATGGGTGTGTACTAGTTAAATGTGTTTCTACTGAAATACCGTAAACGGAACTAGTCCTTCGTGACTACGGAAATCCGTTGGCTGTGTTCAGTTCTTCCAAACTCTGCAGAGTCTCAATCTTTCAGTTATCTTGTACTTTGTTCAAGTACTATAATTATCTTATCTTGTCAGGTATCAGCCTCAGTGACAAAAACTCCGGTGGGATTTATGTGTAATAAATCCGGATAAAAGATTATTCTTGTGGATGGACTAATCTCGTTATTTACATTTATTACAAAGCCCTGTCTGTGATGTTGCTCAGACGTCCGACGGTGGCATACCTATTATTTGCTTTTGTTAAAGCCCTGTCTGTGATGTCGCTCAGACGTCCGACTGTGGTATTTCTTTTAAAGCCCTTTATGTGATGTCGCCCAGACGTCCGACTGTGGCATTTCTCTTAAAGCCCTATCTGTGATGTCGCTCAGACGTCCGACTGTGGTATTTCTTTTAAAGCCCTGTCTGTGATGTCGCTCAGACGTCCGACTGTGGTATTTCTTTTAAAGCCCTTCTTGTGATGTCGCTCAGACGTCCGACTGTGGCATTTCTTTTAAAGCCCTTTATGTGATGTCGCCCAGACGTCCGACTGTGGCATTTCTTTTAAAGCCCTTTATGTGGTGTCGCTAAGATGCCCGACTGCGGCATGCATTTTTATTTATCTACCTTTCGAGGCGTCGCTCCAGACACCCGGTCAGTTTTCAGTTATTAAATTTTGATACATCAAGTTCTGCAATATTACCTTGTTGTTGTTTGAGTATCATACTTTGTTCATGACGCATTCATGTATTCATTGATTATATCTTTTGTCCGAACTATCTTGCGAGTACTTTCAAGTACTCACCTGGCTTGTTGAATTGGCCAGATGCTGATGAAGGGGATCTCATGGATGAAGAGTTTGATAGCGAGTCCGACGCATAGAGGAGTCCCAGTCAGTCCCGTGCGATCCTGCCTTGGTCATTGTATTATCCGCTTCCGCAACCCCGAATAAATTCATCCAGCCTCACCTCGACGCTCGATGTACTGCCAGTAGAAGTCAAGTTATCCACCACCACTTTTCCCTCGAGCTAGTAGCATGCCACCACACCCTTGTGTCAAAACCGCCCATATGTAATATATTGGCGAGTCCGTAATAAATTGTTGAGCAGCCTCAGCTCAACCCTGTAATATATTTGATGCTACTGGTTCTCGGTTTATCAAGCTTTTGTCTACCAGAAAGGATGACTTTTCCTATATTGGGATTTAAATATTGGTCTTCTCAATAAACATTTTTATTGAAAAACCAGTCATGACACAAAGACGCTACCCAGCAAGCAAAGGTTGAAGATTTTCCGAGAGTTGATCTACAAGAGAGGTTATGGAAAGCTAAACAAGCAAACAATTCCTCTGGCCAACAACAAAGTCATCGAGCAGGGCCTGGGTGCGGGCAAAGATAACATTGCGATTCTCGCCTGCCTGCTTCTTCTAGGTGACAGGCTTCTCCTTCTTCTCGAAGTTAATAGTCGCAGGCTTCTTGAAGTAGGTTATTCTGGGTTGAGAATGCGGGCAGAGAGGTTATGGAAAGCTAAAAAAGCAAAGGATTCCTCTGGCCCGGTGCTAGCAGGCGCGTGTGGTCAAGGCCGAATTGGAGATAACATGCACACAGGGGCCGATGCCTCCTCCCCACGAGGCCACAATACCAAAGACGCTACCCAACAATGGGTTCATGGAGACGTACGCCTGCCAGCACCGAGCGATTGATGGTAGCATCTCATCCTGCCACCGTGCAGTCCTACTCTCCGACCGGGACGTTGATGCCTCGTCCCCACGACGCCACAACACCAAAGACGCTACCCAGCAAGCAAAGGTTGAAGATTTTCCGAGAGTTGATCTACAAGAGAGGTTATGGAAAGCTAAACAAGCAAACGATTCCTCTGTCCAACAACAAAGTCATCGAGCAGGGCCTGGGTGCGGGCGAAGATGACATTGCGATTCTCGCCTGCCTGCTTCTTTTAGGTGACAGCCTTCTCCTTCTTCTTGAAGTCAATAGCCGCAGGCTTCTTGAAGTAGGTTATTCTAGGTTGAGAATGCGGGTAGAGAGGTTATGGAAAGCTAAAAAAGCAAAGGATTTCTCTGGCCCGGTGCTAGCAGGCGCGTGTGGTCAAGGCCGAATTGGAGATAACATGCACACAGGGGCCTATGCCTCGTCCCCACGAGGCCACAACACCAAAGACGCTACCCAGAAATGGGTTCATGGAGACGTGTGCCTGCCAGCACCTAGCGATTGACGATAGCATCTCATCCTTCCACCGTGCAGTCCTCCTCTCCGACCAGGACGTTGATGCCTCGTCCCCATGAGGCCACAACACCAAAGACGCTACCCAGCAAGCAAAGGTTGAAGAGTGTCTGAGAGTTGATCTATAAGAGAGGTTATGGAAAGCTAAACAAGCAAACGATTCCTTTGGCCAACAACAAAGTCATTGAGGAGGGCCTGGGTGCGGGCGAAGATGACATTGCAATTTTCGCCTGCCTGCTTCTTCTCGGTGACAGCCTTCTCCTTCTTCTCGAAGTCAATAGCCATAGGCTTCTTGAAGTAGGTTATTCTGGGTTGAGAATGCGGGTAGAGAGGTTATGGAAAGCTAAAAACGTAAAGGATTCCTCTGGCCCGGTGCTAGCAGGCGCGTGTGGTCAAGGCCGAATTGGAGATAACATGAACACAAAGGGGTTCTTCTGTTTAATTTTATCCCTTTCAGAGGCAAGGTTCTTCTCAAGGTCCGTAACGTTGTCTTGGAGATGGGTAACATGTGAGGTAGCATCATCAGAAGCCATTGTGGTTGCCTTTTCTTGCCATTTTTAAAGTGTGAACAGAACACGCCGCCGCGTGTAGGCCGCAAACCACGTGTCATGGTCATGTTATCTCCAATTCGGCCTTGACCGCACGCGCCTGCTAGCACCGGGCCAGAGGAATCCTTTGCTTTTTTAGCTTTCCATAACCTCTCTGCCCGCATTCTCAACCCATAATAACCTACTTCAAGAAGCCTGCGGCTATTGACTTAGAGAAGAAGGAGAAGGCTGTGACCAAGAAGAAGCAGGCATGCGAGAATCACAATGTCATCTTCGCCCGCACCCAGGCCCTGCTCGATGAATTTGTTGTTGTCCAGAGGAATCATTTGCTTGTTTAGCTTCTTGGTGTTGTGGCCTCGTGGGGACGAGGCATCAATGTCCCGGTCGGAAAGGAGGAGTGCACGGTGAAAGTATGAGATGCTACCGTCAATCGCTAGCTACTGGCAGGCGCACGTCTCCATGAACCCATTGATGGGTAGCGTCTGTGCGCTAGTCGGCCGCTTGGATCTTCCTCCCTGCCTCCGTTCCTCCCCTCCGTCCATCTCTTGAAAGAGTCACCGACACCGTAGCCTTCTTCAATCTAGAGCTGGCCTCCGCCCCGGGGCCTTCTATATTATACAACTTTGACGGAATCGGGCCGGATCTTCCTCCCTACCATCAGGTCTACCATCGAGGTGGCGCAGGCCCCCTCCCTCTCCGGCAATGCTAGCACCGCATCGCAAGTCAAGTCGGCGTCCATCATAAAAGTAGGAGGACTGAATGAAGCTGCAAATTGGCCTTCATTGGCTCCAAATTCTGAAACCATAGACTATAGATAGTTAGATACAGTTGTTTCCATAAATACCGACCGCTCCCGTCCGCCGCCTGTCCGAGGCCGCGGTGCCGCTCTCCAACGCACGGCCGCATGCCGCACATCCCGCCCCTGCTCCTGCCCGCGGCGGCACTGCCCTCCCCGTCCGCCTCAACATCCTCTGCCACCGGCCCTCACGCCCACCTCCAAGCTCTCCCAGGATCCTCGCCGCCGCCGCGCGTGGTGTAGCGACACTACTAGGGAAAAGCCTATACACAGAAAGTTACTAGTAGCGAGGGTTAAAAACCCTCGCTACTTCTACTTACCAGTAGCGCAGGTTTTTAAACCTCGCTACTAATAAGTTGATAGCAGTAGCGCGGGTTTTTAACCCTCGCTACTACTAAGCGGTCTCTACCGTGCCCCCCGGGACATGCCATAGTAGTAGCGCGGGTTTTTGAAACCTCGCTACTACTAAGTTTGATAGCAGTAGCGTTGGTTTTTAGCCCTCGCTACTACTAAGTGGTGCCATAGTAGTAGCGACGGGGTAAAAAACCGCGCTACTACTAAACGTCCCATTTTCAAACTCTACCCCCCCTGTGGATCGCCTTTTCAGTTTTAAAAAAATAAAAGAAAATGATGGAAATGTCAAAAAAAATAAAAGAAAGTAAGTTTCCCATGTGATATGTGGTCTAGTTGTTGGGAAAATTTGCAAATATGAATTTCGATTTTATTTGCAAAATCTCTCAAGAATTTGTAAAAATGGGCATAACTTTTGCATACTAACTCGGATGAAAAAGTTTTTTATATGAAAAATCATCTACTCGAAAAGTTACATCCAGAGGAGAACATCAAGAGGAATAGGCTTCATCTTAGAGTAACAATCGATGCACTACGGTGGTTAGCATTCCAAGCTTGCCCATTCTGTGGACATGATGAAAGTCTTGATTCAAGGAACCAAGGTAATTTTCTTGAAATGGTCAAATTGGTAGCTTCTGATGATGAGGAAATTGGTGCGGTTGTATTGGGTAATGCGCCAGGGAATGCTAAGTATACCTCACCTATAATTCAAAAAGAACTTCTGCATATGATTGCTATTAATGTGCAAAAAGAAATTCGTAAAGAAACTGGGGATGCTAAGTTCTGCTTGCTTGTAGATGAGTCAAGAGATGAATCCAAAAGAGAGCAAATGGCAGTGGTTATTCGTTTTGTGGACAAACCTGGTTTCACTCGTGAACGTTTTCTTGATATTGTTCATGTCATTGAGACATTCACTGTTTTGCTCATCAATTGCAGCTTGCTCTTGTTGCCGCATCTAAAGAAGTAGCCGATGTTCACAACATTTTTGATCATCTTGCTCTTGTTGTCAACACGGTTGTCTCTTCGAGTAAGAGAAATGATGAGTTGCATGCTAATCAAGTGGCTGAAATGGAGCATCTCATTGAGCTTAGTGAGCTTGAAACCGGAAGTGGGGCTAATCAAGTTGGAACTTTACAGTGGCCTTGTGACACTAGTTGGAGATCTCACTATGCTTCTATCTGCAGCCTTTTGAAACTACACAAACCTACATTCTTGGTACTTAAAAGCATTGCTACTGCCAAAGGTTCAGGTACATCACCTTCAGCACGAGCAAAGGCTTCTGGTGCTGTTAAGTTGATGATGTCTTTTGACTTCATATTTGTTCTTCATGTCATGAAAGAACTTATGGGAATCATACACTTGCTATGCAAAAAGTTGCAACAAAAATCTCAAGATAGTGTGAATGCCATGGATGATGTTAAAACTACAAAATTGTTGATTCAGGAACTAAGAAATAATGGTTGGAACAAGCTTAAAGCTGATGTGCTTTCATTTTGTGGGAAACATGGAGTTCCAACACCACATTTTGATGAACTCTATGTGGATTTCATTAACTCACGTGTGGATGATGAAACTACAGTTGAGCATCATTATCGGTGTGACGTTTTCATGGTTGCTGTTGATTAGCAAGCACAAGAGTTGAATTGCAGATTCAACCAACAAGCAACGGAGCTTCTAATTCTGTGCACCTCCTTGGACCCTAGTGATTCATTAGGTTCGCCCGTCGCAGTGGGCTCCCTATGATGGTGCGAGGCACAACGGCCAGATCGGGAGGAGGAGGAGGCAGAACGTACCGGGCGGCGGGCGAGGGGAGGAGGAGGCAGTGCCGGCGGCTTGTCCCTGTGGCGGCGCAGGAGGGAGGACGGGGAACGGATAGAGAGGACGGGGGAGAGAGAAGCTGGGTGGGGGAATGGATAGAGAGAGGAGGGAGGACGTGCAGGGTGGGCCGTATCCCAGACCGTGCAGGGTGGGTCGTGGGCTTGAACATACCTAGCCAAATGGGCCGGTCTTAGCGTGCCGGCCTGATAGCCCGCGTGCTTGGCCCGTGTGGGCCTGACCTGGCACGTTTATAATCGGGTCGTGCCGGCACGTGGCCCAACTAGGGCCGTGCCTGGGCCGCGAGGCTGGGCACGAGTGTCGGCCCGGCCCGGCATGTTTATTTTTTTTATTTTTATTTTCCTATATTATATAGAAGTAATACATAAGAGAAGGGACAGGGAGATGTGCGTCTGCTCAAAATAAAAAGGGATACATGCAGGGGCGGATTTGGGTCCCCGGGGCCCAGGCCCAGGGCGTGGCTTTTTTTTAGTTATTACCTACCCATGTTTTTGAATCAGGCCCGGGGCTTAGCTCAACACACAGCCACTGGCCCAGCCCAACACAGTCACACAGGAGGCCAGGAAACCCACCATCTCGCCAGACCCCACCAGCTCGCCCGACTGACCTAGACACGCACGCAGACGCAGGTTAGGTAGCCGCCGCCGCCCGCGCCCACGCCCGTGACGCCGCTCCGGCGCTTGCGCTCCCGGGCCGCTCGCTCCCTCCGCCGCTCGCTTGACGCACACCCACCGCACGAAGACGTAGTCCACTACCCGGGGATCCTTCTCGTTCATCATGGTTGTGACCCAGTTGTCCGGGCGGAAGCAGCGGTCAATGGTGTTGGTGGGGTCATTGGTGGCCAACAACGGAAGCATTGGAGGGAGGCGCGGGTGAGAGCCGGATTCGGGGCGAATCCCTCTCGCTCTCGCACCATCGTCCTCTTCGGATCCGGCGGCTGCGCTGGGCTGGGCAAACGCGACGAAATAGTTTTTTTTCTCAAGATGAAATAGGTTTTGTGCGTTGAAATAGTTTTTTCTCAGGACGAAATAGTTGTGTGGTGTGAAATAGTTTTTTCTCAGGACGAAATAGTTGTGCGTGGTGAAATAGTTTTGTGCATGACGAAATTGTTGTGTGGTGGGAAATAGTTTCTGGGTAGGATGAAATAGGTGAGTGGTGAAATAGTTTTGGTCAGGATGAAATAGTTGTTTGGTTTGAAATAGTTTTTGGTCTGGATGAAATAGTTGGGTGGTGTGAAATAGTTTGTGGGCAGGATGAAATAGTTGTGTGGTCTGAAATATTTGTTTCTCAGGATGAAATAGTTGTGTGGTGTGAAATAGTTTGTGGGCATGATGAAATAGTGGTGTGGTATGTGTGGACTACTACCAGATGTATAATTAATTCTGAGATGAGACGTTTGCATTGACCTCACCTAAATCCTAAATCCTAAACACTAAAGTAGGAGAGTAGGTGATAAGACATTAAATTCTTTACTACCCTCCGGTTCTGGTTTATCAGTCTTCATCGTATTTTGGGTTAAAGTTTAACCATATATTTTGCTAGTCAAATATGTAGTGAAACTTTGACCCAAAATACGATAGAGGCTAATAATCGCAGCAAATCCTCAACCCCTCGACCCCTCGCCGACCCTCGACCCCTCGACACCTCGACCCTTAGACCTTCAACTCCTTTTCCCCTCGATCCTCGACCCCTCGACCACTCGACAACCCTCGACCATCGGCGACCCTCTTTTTCTACTGCTTTTTCACAGATGTTACTTTCTACATGGAACATGTTGCTTTTGTGGACCACCATGAAAAGTAACATACAGCCTGTAGAAAGTAACACACGTACAAAAGCAACATATCGCACTAAGAAAGTAACAGAAGTTACTTGCTCGAAGCAGGATGTCACTTTTGTGGAATACACTGACAAGAACGTGTTCTGGCACCATGCACACTAGTGTCGCCGGTGCATCGAGTTCAGCCCCTATTCAGAGAATTAAATTTTTTTTCAGCACCTAGCGATTGACGGTAGCATCTCATCCTTCCACCGTGCACTCCTACTCTCCGACCGGGACGTTGATGCCTCGTCCCCACGAGGCCACAACACCAAAGACGCTACCCAGCAAGCAAAGGTTGAAGATTGTCCGAGAGTTGATCTACAAGAGAGGTTATGGAAAGCTAAACAAGCAAATGATTCCTCTGGCCAACAACAAAGTCATCAAGAAGGGCCTGGGTGCAGGCGAAGATGACATTGCGATTCTCGCCTGCCTGCTTCTTCTCGGTGACAGCCTTCTCCTTCTTCTCGAAGTCAATAGCAGCATGCTTCTTGAAGTAGGTTATTCTGGGTTGATAATGCGGGAAGAGAGGTTATGGAAAGCTAAAAAAGCAAAGGATTCCTCTGGCCCGGTGCTAGCAGGCGCTTGTGGTCAAGGCCGAATTGGAGATAACATGCACACAGGGGCCGATGCCTTGTCCCCACGAGGCCACAGTACCAAAGACGCTACCCAGCAATGGGTTCATGGAGACGTGCGCCTGCCAGCACCTAGCGATTGACGGTAGCATCTCCTTCCACCGTGCACTCCTACTCTCCAACCGGGACGTTGATGCCTCGTCCCCACGAGGCCACAACACCAAATACGCTACCCAGCAAGCAAAGGTTGAAGAGTGTACGAGAGTTGATCTACAAGAGAGGTTATGGAAAGCTAAACAAGCAAACGATTCCTCCGGCCAACAACAAAGTCATCGAGCTGGGCCTGGGTGCGGGCGAAGATGACATTGCGATTCTCGCCTGTTTGCTTCTTGTCGGTGACAGCCTTCTCCTTCTTCTCGAAGTCAATAGCCACAGGCTTCTTGAAGTAGGTTATTCTGGGTTGAGAATGCGGGCAGAGAGGTTATGGAAAGCTAAAAAAGCAAAGGATTCCTCTTGCCCGGTGCTAGCATGAGCGTGTGGTCAAGGCCGAATTGGAGATAACATGCACACAGGGGCCGATGCCTCCTCCCCACGAGGCCACAATCCCAAAGACGCTACCCAACAATGGGTTCATGGAGACGTGCGCCTGCTAGCACCTAGCGATTGACGGTAGCATCTCATCCTTCCACCGTGCACTCCTCCTCTCCGACCGAGACGTTGATGCCTCGTCCCCACGAGGCCACAACACCAAAGACGCTACCTAGCAATGGGTTCATGGAGACGTGTGCCTGCCAGCACCTAGCGATTGACGGTAGCATCTCATCCTTCCACCGTGCGCTCCTCCTCTCCGACCAAGATGTCGATGCCTCGTCCACGAGGCCACAACACCAAGGACGCTACCCAGTAAGCAAAGGTTGAAGAGTGTCCGAGAGTTGATCTACAAGAGAGGTTATGGAAAGCTAAACAAGCATAGGATTCCTCTAGCCAACAACAAAGTCATCGAGCAGGGCCAGGGTGAGGGCGAAGATGACATTGCGATTCTTGCCTGCTTGCTTCTTATAACCTACTTCAAGAAGCCTGCGGCTATTGACTTCGAGAAGAAGGAGAAGGCTGTCACCGAGAAGGAGAAGGCTGTCACCGAGAAGAAGCAGGCAGGGGAGAATCGCAATGTCATCTTCGCCCGCACCCAGGCCCTGCTCGATGACTTTGTTGTTGGCTAGAGGAATCCTTTGCTTGTTTAGCTTTGCATAACATCTCTTGTAGATCAACTCTCGGTCACTCTTCAACCTTTTCTTGTTGGGTAGCGTCTTTGGTGTTGTGGCCTCATGGGGACGAGGCATCAACGTCCCGGTCGGAGAGGAGGAGTGCACGGTGGAAGGATGAGATGCTACTGTCAATCGCTAGGTGCTGGTAGGCGCATGTCTCCATCAACCCATTGCTGGGTAGCGACTTTGATGTTGTGGCCTCGTGGGACGAGGCATCGGCCCCTGTGTGCATGTTATCTCCAATTCCGCCTTGACCACACGCGCCTGCTAGCACCTGGCGGCAGTGGATTGTAGGGTACAACAGACCCTATAGGGACACTAAAGCCCAATGATTCTTTCTGGACTAAAACCCAGAGATGATGAGTATTTGCGATACCAGCTGATTGATATGATCCGGGAGGAAAGAGAAGGAATGAAACTAGGAAGAATTCCCATTTAGTTAGAGAATGTTCATTGGCTTCACATTCCTTGACTAATGTTAGGAGCCACTCGGAGAGCAGATGTGCCTGCGACGCCACGGCGCCATCGCATCGAAGGTGCCCAGCCATGTCTGGCATTTCGCGGCGTCCAGGCGGTGGATCTTTCCTGATGCCCAATGCTATCGAAGGTTTACCTCTTTCTTCTCCGTGGTCAGGCAGTAATCTTTGCTTCTCTTCAGTCCGTCGCGGTACATCGCGGCTGCCAAGCTCACCGGAGCACTCAAGCATCTGTACCTCCTCCTCCTCTACACCACTGACTTGGGATCTTCCTGATGAGATAGGTTCATAGTCTTGGTTTTCTCCAACTTAAGACACCCAGGAGGTCCAGCGGCGGTGCCACCGGCAGCATCTCGCCGACCTCAGAGCCCAGATGGTTGAGCGCGAGTGTTACTTGATCCCCGATGTTGCTAGGTGCTGGCTGGCGCATGTGTCCATCAACCCATTGCTGGGTAGCGTCTTTGGTGTTGTGGCCTCGTGGGGACGAGGCAACGGGCCCTGTGTGCATGTCATCTCCAATTGGGCCTTGACCACACACGCCTGCTAGCACCTGCCGGCAGTGGATTGTAGGGTACACATACCCTACAGGGACACTAAAGCCCAGTGATTCTTCCTGAACTGAAACCCAGAGATGATGAGTATTTGCGATACCAGCTGTCTAATATGATCCGGGAGGAAAGAGAAGGAATGAAACTAGGAAGAATTCCCATTTAGTTAGAGAATGTTCATTGGCTTTAGATTCCTTGAGTAATGTCAGAAGCCACTCGGAGAGCGGATGTGCCTGCGACGCCACGGCGCCATCGCATCGAAGGTGCCCAGCCATGTCTGACGTTTCGCGGCATCCAGGCGGTGGTCACCTACATCAAGTGGATGGCGAACAGGGTCAATTTCTTCTAGTGGAGGCGTCCGCGGCACCGAGATCCATGTATTTGCGATACC
>NC_041384.1:765527230-765553813 GCF_002162155.2 Triticum dicoccoides | reverse complement strand
CTATCTAATATGATCCCGGAGGAAAGAGAAGGAATGAAACTAGGAAGAATTCCCATTTAGTTAGGGAATATTCATTGGCTTCAGATTCCTTGACTAATGTTAGGTGCCACTCGGAGAGCGGATGTGCCTGTGACGCCACGGCACCATCGCATCGAAGGTGCCCAGCCATGTCTGGCGTTTCGCGGCGTCCAGGTGGTGGTCACGTACATCCAGTGGATGGCGAGCAGGGTCAATTTCTTCTGGTGGAGGCGTCCGCGGCACCGAGATCCCTGAAAAATGGTTGAGCGCGAGTATTACTTGATCCCCGATGTCGCTAGGTGCTGGCAGGCGCACGTCTCCATCAACCCATTGCTGGGTAGCGTCTTTGGAGTGCACGGTGGAAGGATGAGAAGCTACCGTCAATCGCTAGGTGCTGGCAGGCGCACGTCTCCATGAACCCATTGTTGGGGAGCGTCTTTGGTATTGTGGCCTCGTGGGGACGAGGCATCGGCCCCTATGTGCATGTTATCTCCAATTCGGCCTTGACCACATGCGCCTGCTAGCACCGGGCCAGAGGAATCCTTTGCTTTTTTAGCTTTCCATAACCTCTCTGCCCGGATTCTCAACCCAGAATAACCTACTTCAAGAAACCTGTGGCTATTGACTTCGAGAAGAAGTGGAAGGTTGTCACCGAGAAGAAGCAGACAGGCGAGAATCGCAATGTCATCTTCGCCCGCACCCAGGCCCAGCTCGATGACTTTGTTGTTGGCCGGAGGAATCGTTTGCTTGTTTAGCTTTCCATAACCTCTCTTGTAGATCAACTCTCGTACACTCTTCAACCTTTGCTTGCTGGGTAGCGTCTTTGGTGTTGTGGGCTCGTGGGGACGAGGCATCAACGTCCCGATCGGAGAGTAGGAGTGCACGATGGAAGGATGAGATGCTACCGTCAATCGCTAGGTGCTGGAGGCGCACGTCTCCATGAACCCATTGCTGGGTAGCGTCTTTGGTATTGTGGCCTCGTGGGGACGAGGCATCGGCCCCTGTGTGCATGTTATCTCCAATTCGGCCTTGACCACACGCGCCTGCTAGCACCGGGCCAGAGGAATCCTTTGCTTTTTTAGCTTTCCATAATGTCTCTGCCCGCATCCTTAACCCAGAATAACCAACTTCAAGAAGCCTGCGGCTATTGACTTCGAGAAGAAGGAGAAGGCTGTCACCGAGAAGAAGCAGGCAGGCGAGAATCGCAATGTCATCTTCGCCCTCACCCAGGCCCTGCTCGATGACTTTATTGTTGGCTTGAGGAATACTTTGCTTGTTTACCTTTCCATAACCTCGCTTGTAGATCAACACTCGGACACTCTTCAACCTTTGCTTGTTGGGTAGCGTCTTTGGTGTTGTGGCCTCGTGGGGACGAGGCATCAACGTCCCGGTCGGAGAGGAGGAGCACACGATGGAAGGATGAGATGCTACCGTCAATCGCTAGGTGCTGGCAGGCGCACGTCTCCATCAACCCATTGCTGGGTAGCGTCTTTTGTGTTGTGGCCTCGTGGGGACGAGGCCTCGACCCCTGTGTGCATGTTATCTCCAATTCGGCATTGACCACACGCGCCTGCTAGCACCTGGCGGCAGTGGATTGTAGGGTACAACAGACCCTACAGGGACACTCAAGCCCAATGATTCTTTCTGGACTAAAACCAGAGATTGTGTGCATGTTATCTCCAATTCGGCCTTGACCACACGCGTCTGCTAGCACCTGGCGACAGTGGATTGTAGGGTACAACAGACCCTTGACTTGGGATCTTTCCTGATGCCCAATGTTGTCGAAGCTTTGCCTCTGTCTTCTCCGTGGCCAGGCAGTAATCTTTGCTTCTCTTCTGTCCGTAGCGGTACATCGCGGCTGCCAAGCTCACCGGAGCACTCAAGCATCTGTACCTCCTCCTCCTCCTCTACACCACTGACTTGGGATCTTCCTGATGAGATAGGTTCATAGTCTTGGTTTTCTCCAACTTAAGACACCCAGGAGGTCCAGCGGCGGCGCCACCGGCAGCATCTCGCCTACCTCGGAGCCCAGATGGTTGAGCGCGAGCGTTACTTGATCCCCGATGTCGCTAGGTGCTGGCAGGTGCACGTCTCCATCAACCCATTGTTGGGTAGGATCTTTGGTGTTGTGGCCTCGTGGGGACGTCTCCATCAAGCCCAATGATTCTTTCTGGACTAAAACCCAGAGATTGTGTGCATGTTATCTCCAATTGGGCCTTGGCCACACGCGCCTGCTAGCACCTGGCGGCAGTGGATTGTAGGGTACAACAGACCCTACAGGGACACTCAAGACTAATGATTCTTTTTGGACTAAAAGGCCTCGTGGGGACGAGGCATCAATGTCCCGGTCAGGGAGGAGGAGTGCATGGTGGAAGGATGAGATGCTACCATCAATCGCTAGGTGCTGGCAGGCGCATGTCTCCATCAACCCATTGCTGGGTAGCGTCTTTGGTGTTGTGGCCTCGTGGGGACGACGCCTCGGCCCCTGTGTGCATGTTATCTCCAATTCGGCCTTGACCACACGCGCCTGCTAGCACCTGGAGGCAGTGGATTGTAGAGTACAACAGACCCTACAGGGACACTAAAGCCGAATGATTCTTTCTGGACTAAAACCCAGAGATGATGAGTATTTGCGATACCAGCTGTCTGATATGATCCGGGAGGAAAGAGAAGGAAGTTAGCGACGCCGGGCCCTCTGATGCCTTCCTGGAAGCCTTGGCGCGTGAAAAGTCGTGGTTGCAGTCGATCCGCGGCACCAGGTCGTCGCTCCTCTTTGATGATGCTGCCCTAAACTCCGCGAGGGCCGCTATTGACGGCGTTAGGGCCCAAGCGGACTCGCATGTCCAAGCCATTGGCCAGAAGTGCGACCTCGACGGTAGGTGGCTTGTCGTGCCACCGGAAGGGCCTCATTGATTGTAACGTTCTATTGTCGATCGATCCGTTTGGAATCGTAGCTCACCGACCAAGAGGTCCACGCGAAACCTGCCAATGTGTGCGCTGCCGGACGGCTCCGTCAGCGTGTACGCGGATGCGCTGGAGGCCGGGATGCACTTCCTGCTCCACGACTTCTTCCGCCAAGTGCTCCGGCACTTTGGCCTCGCGCCTAGCCAGTTCACGCCCAACGGGTGGCGTATTATAGCCGGATTCGTCGTGCTCTGCCACAACACCGGCATGGAGCCGCCGCCTCTGGCCGTCTTCTGCCACTTCTTCTCACTCCGCGCGCGCGGGGGATGGTACCACTTCCGGCCTAAGGACGCCGACGGGGGGTCAAGGGCTGGAAAACACGATTCTTCTTTTTGACCTCACCGGAGCCGTGGCAGATCCCCGCGTGCTAGGGCAGCCCCCCACCAAGAGTTCCAAAAGTGACCCACTGCTCACAAACAAGGAGAAAACATTGGCGGAAAAGCTTCTGGGCACAAACTTCTATGCTCAATTACCTGCACAGCCGCCGCCCGCTGTTCGAATCGGAGGTAAGAGTCGAACACAAGGTAGTCTTCTTCTTCTTGGTCCAACGAAAAGAGGATACTGATATTTGTGTTGTGTCCTTGACTACTTGTGCACATATGCAAGGAATCTATTCATCTGCTGACGAGATGGCCGAGAGCATGCCGGCGGCACGAATGATTTTGCGGTCGTCCGGGAGGAAGAGGAAGCTGGAGGAGGGCAACCCAAACCACAGAGTGCCAGCGCTGAAGTCGCCACCTGCAGCGCATAGGTACATGGTCGACACCGAGGCCGCGCGGGAGGCGCTGCAGGGCATTCTCGCGGCGTTGCAGGGATAGGTGTTTGCGGCGACAAAACCATCCGACGTCGTCGCACTGAGCCACAAAAAAGTGTTGCAGGTTTGGATGGAACATAACTCAATGTGTGCATCCTAGCATGTCTTTGAGTTGTCTAATTCTTGGTGATTCACTTAGGGTTTGAGCTACGTGGCGTTCTTCCTGGGGCACACCATGGACCTGCAAGAGAAGGTGACCGCACGGGAGCTCGAGGCCGCCATGGAGGCTGCGGTGTTGCGGCAGGAGCTGGAGAGAGTGAAGGCCGAGCTGGCCGAGGGCAAGTAGTGCAGTAAAGAATAAAAGGTTAATCTCCCAAAGGAGCAAAAATAAGGCGAACGCAGAAAGAAACAGTGAGAATGTTAATCAAGAGAGCTTCATTTCGAAAGCAACACAGGTCACTTTGAAAGCAACACAGGTCTCTATGAAAGCAACACGGGTCATTTTGAAAGCAACACAGGTCACTTTGAAAGCAACATGCATATGAAAGCAACATAGGTCACTTTGATGGCAACATGCATCACTTTGAAAGCAACACAGGTCATTGTGAAAGCAACACATGTCACTTTGAAAGCAACACAGGTCTCTATGAAAGCAACACTGGTCATTTTGAAAGCAACACAGCTCACTTTGAAAGCAACATGCATATGAAAGCAACACAGGTCCCTTTGATGGCAACATGAACAGGAAAGCAACACAGGTCACTACATCTTGATCTAATAAATCTGGAATGCTCAAAAATATATTTGACCGAAAAAGTTCAGCAAACCGACCCTTCAGAGTCATTTCCTGTACTCATAAATGTATTTATCAAAACTTACGGGGGTATTATTGGGAGCAACATATGATTTCAGTGGAAATCAAATCCAATAACATGCTTACCTTACATTTCACAAAATGTGCCCCCCAGCTATGCTCTTGTTTTGAAACGAGCCTCACAACAAGTTCTTCACCTCTACATTCAGGACAGGGGATCAGCGGAAGATGCTTATCCAGATACGCCACATCAATATCATCCACCGTAAGATGCTTGGTCGTCTTAGACTTGTTCGGCGTACCAATGGACCTTCCCTGCGACATCCTCCCTGAACACGTCGGCTTACACTTGTTCGGCATAGCAAGGGAGCTCCCCTGCGACATCTTCCCTGACCACGTCTACGTCAATCTCACACCTTCGATTCAGGGTCAGTGGCAGAGCCAAGAATCAGTATCTGAGCATTCGTTGTGAAAAAATAACAAAAGTTATGCAATGTAATAGCAAATGTGTGAGATTGAGCGAATGACTATACATCCACAATCTACTACCAAGAGAGGGCAGATCCAAATCATCATCTACACCGTTCTATCACAAAATCTGAATGTCAAATCCTTCCAATGTTGAGCACCAACGACATTGAGCGCACCACCGATCCACTAATCCCACCTATCCAACACTAATTAGCACCGTACACCACACGCCCCCCCTGAAAAAGAAACCCTGCCCTCTCCCCCGCTATGGAACAAAACCCGCATGATCTCTTCCTCCGCCTTGCACTCACCTCCCTCCTCCATGCCACCACTCGCACAGCACAAACACGCCGCTATCCACCCACTCCGGGCACTTATAATTTAAATAATATATACCCGTAAAAATAATAGATAATCTAGAAATGAATCACAATAACACAAATGGTCACACAATAACAAAAATGTTTTCTTATGATAACATAACACAAATTATAAGGAATGCTTCAGCCTCAAATATGATAGTTCCAAACAATATTTGAGCCTCAAATATTCATAGATACAACAAATATGATAGTTCCAAACTGTACATAAACTCAAATATGATAGTACCAAACGGTACATAAACTCAAATATGAGAGTTCCAAACAATACAAAGAATCAAATATGGTAGTTCCAAACAAGACATATTTTTATGACCGGTTTGGTCTATAACCAGAAAAGGCCCACCGGGCATTAGTATTAGGGGCTTGACCCACAAGTTTTCTTAGGCAAGTTATTTTCGGCAAGTTATCTTAGGCTAAAGTTATAAATACTAGTTGTAAGACATCGTTTGAGATCAAGCAATAAAGATATTATCATCTTCTGTTGCCCGGCTCCCTGAGGAGCCGGAACCCTAGCCGACACCAGCCAACCGCCGCCGCCCCTAAACCCTAGCCGCGACGGCGCCCACTCGCCGGTGCGCCCGCTCCAGCCCTCGTCCACCTCCACCTCATCCCTACAACCTACGTAACCGCGCTGGTAGGAACCCTAGTCCTACCAATTTGGTATCAGGTACCCGAGTTTCGACCATGTCTTCGCCACCTCCAATTCCGCCACCGCCGCCACCACCGCCGCTGCCCGTCAACTCCACCACTGCCACTACCGCCAACTCCTCCACCGCCGACGCTTCCGCGCCAGGCGTCACAGCTTCGCTCTCGGCGGGCGCCACGGCGTTGCTCTCGGCGCCGACCCTCCCGGCGACCGGCACCGCGCCAGGCCACAGGCGGCCACCGACCCCCGTCCAACATACGCCGCCGCCGTCACCTCCCCCGCAGCCGCAGCAGTTCACACAGGAGGCAATGGCCGGCGTCCTCAATGACCTAGTCGCCGCGGTCCAGGGCATCCACCTCTACCTGGCAAGTCCGTACGGGCCGCCTCCACCACTCCATCCAGCCATGGCTGCAGGTCCGCAGGCGCTGCCGTGGTACTCGATACCGGGGGCCATCACCGGAGGCTACCCGGCGCTCCCTGCCCCGGCGGCCGCACCGCCGCCTTGGCCAGAGTGGTCGCCGCCGCTCGCGACGGCAACCGCGCCACTCGCCACCACCACGGGGCCGCAGTGGCCCACCTGGACCGCGCCGGCCGCGCCGTCTCCCGCCGCGCCGTCACTCCCAGTGGCCACGGAGCAGGGTCCTCCACCGCCCCATCCCAGCCCTAACTTGGGCCGGTCGTCGCCAAGCGGGCTTCCGATCCAGGAGGTCCGCTTTCCGTCGTCGCCATCGCCACTCCCCGACTGGCTTCACGGGCCGCCATCGGCCTACCCGGGGGCCCGTCCGCCGTCCGGTTTCCCGTTGCAGCCCGAGGCGTCGGGCGCCACCGGGAACTACGCCGGGCCTTCCACCATGGACCGCGCACCATCATCCACCCTACGCACCGCCGAGACAGTGGGCCAGGGCGCGCCACACCAGCAGCCGCCCCGGTTCGCCAAGATCGAATTCGCCACATACGACGGCTCCGACGACCCGCTTAACTGGCTCAACCAGTGTGACCAGTTCTTCCGCGGACAGCGCACACCCACGTCGGAGCGTACTTGGCTGGCTTCCTACCATCTCCGCGGGGCCGCCCAGACATGGTACTACGCCCTCGAGCAGGACGAGGGCAGCATGCCCCCGTGGGATCGTTTCCGAGAGTTGTGCCTTCTTCGTTTTGGACCACCGGTCCGCGGGAGCCGCTTGGCCGAGTTGGGCCGCCTGCCGTTCACCTCCACGGTGCAGGACTTCGCCGACCGCTTCCAGGCCCTTACAGCGGGCAGAGCTTTTCATCGGCGGCCTTCCCGACCACATCCGCGTGCATGTCGAGATGAAGGGGCCCCAAGACCTCCAGATGGCCATGTACTATGCCCGGGCGTTCGAGCAGCGCGCCCAGGCCTTAACACGTCCATCCGCGCCATGTGGGGGCCGACAGCTTCCCCGGTCGTCTCCGGCAGCACTGGCGTCGTCCACAGCCGCCCCGGCACCCACCCCGGCACCGACGCGGCTATTTAGGCGCCTCACTCAGGCGGAACAGCTGGAACGCCGGCGCCTGGGCTTGTGCTTCAACTGTGATGCGCCCTATGCACCGGGCCATGTCTGTCCCCGCCTCTTCTACTTGGAGACGACAGACGAGATTGAGGAGGACACACTGGAGGATGGCCTCGGCGCTCCAGCCCTTGCGGAGCCCACAGCGGCACCCGTGGCCGCCCCGGCCACCGCCCTCGTGGTGTCCCTACATGCGCTGGCCGGCATCCGTGATGAACGGACAATCCTCTTACCGGTCATGATCCAGGGCGAGCGCCTGGTGGCCCTCGTGGATACAGGGTCCACGCATAACTTCCTGCCGGAGACCACCATGCGGCGCCTTCCATTACAGCCAACCGGTGGTGAGCAGTTGCGAGTCACAGTCGCTAATGGCGACCGTCTCCGCTGCCACGGGCTCGCCTGCGACGTGCCCATCACTATCGGCGACGAGCACTTCACCATCACCTGCGCCGGCATCAACTTGGGCTGCTTTGACTTCATCCTCGGCGTCGACTTCCTGCGCACTCTTGGTCCTATTCTATGGGATTTCGACGCGCCGACGATGACCTTCTGGCGGTTGGGCCGCCGCATTCGGTGGGACGGCATTGGGGGTGCCTCCCCAAGCACTCCGCTCCAGCTGGCCGCGACCACCGCCACGGCCGAGCACCCGCTATTGGAGAGCCTCCTCCAACAGCACGCAGACATCTTCACCGAGCCACAGGGGTTGCCGCCCGCCCGCACGTACGATCACCGTATACATCTTCTGCCAGGCTCCGCGCCGGTGGCGGTACGGCCTTACCGCTACCCACAGTTGCAGAAGGATGAGTTGGAGCGGTAGTGTGCGCTCATGCTCGCGACAGGCATCATCCGGCTCTCCACTTCGCCATTTACCGCACCGGTGCTTCTCGTCCAGAAGTCAGATGGCACATGGCGTTTCTGCATCGACTACCGTGCCCTTAATGCTGTCACACTTAAGGACAAGTTCCTTATTCTGATGGTCGACGAGCTCCTCGATGAGCTCCACGGGGCGCGCTTCTTCACCAAACTCGACCTCCGGTCGAGGTACCACCAGGTGCGCATGCACCCGGATGACATCGCCAAGACGGCGTTTCGGACTCATCACGGCCACTTCGAGTTCTTGGTGATGCCCTTTGGCCTCACCAACGCCCCGGCGACCTTCCAGGCTCTGATGAACAACGTCCTCAGGCCCTACTTACGCCGGTTTGTGCTTGTTTTCTTTGATGATATTCTAATCTACAGTGCGTCTTGGGCCGAGCACCTCCAGCACGTCGCCATCGTCTTCAACGAGCTTCGAGCGCACCACCTCCACCTTAAGCGCTGGAAGTGCTTGTTCGGGACGCCTTCAGTGGCCTACTTGGGCCATGTCATCTCGGCCGACGGGGTGGCTATGGACGCCGACAAGGTGGCAGCCGTCTCCGCATGGCCGACGCCTCACTCGCCGCGGGCTCTCCGCGGGTTCCTCGGCCTCGCCGGCTACTATTAGAAATTTATCCGGGAGTTCGGGCTCATCGCGGCACCCCTCATGCGGTTGCTTCGCCGCGACGCTTTCGCCTGGGACGACGAGGCGACGATGGCGTTCGAGGCCCTCAAGGGGGCCCTCACGACGGGCCCCGTCCTCCAGATGCCCGACTTCGACCGTCCGTTCGTGGTGGACTGTGATGCCTCGGGCGCAAGGTTCGGCGCCGTGCTTCATTAGGGCGATGGGCCCCTCGCCTTCTTCAGCCGGCCTTTCGCTCCGCGTCATCTTAAGCTGGCGGCCTATGAGCGGGAGCTCATTGGCCTTGTACAGGCCGTTCGTCATTGGCGGCCGTACTTGTGGGGACGGTCCTTCCAGATTCGCACTGACCACTACAGCCTGAAGTTTTTGCTGGACCAACGGCTGTCGACCGTGCCGCAGCACCAGTGGATCAGCAAGCTCTTCGGCTTCGACTTCTCCATCGAGTATCGGCCGGGGCGCCTTAACACCGTGGCCGATGCGCTGTCCCGTCGCGACTCCGACCTTGCTTCCTCCGCCGACGAGTCCGCCGGGGCGGCCCTCTGCATCCGCTCCGGGCCGACGTTCGGCCTCTTCGCCGACATTCGCCGCGCCACTGCCACGGCCGACGATGTCGTCCATCTTCAGCAGCAGCTAACGGCCGGCGACCTGGAGGAGCCTTGGCGCTTCTCTGACGGACTGCTCCTACATGGGCGCCGGGTCTTTGTTCCGGCGTAGGATGATCTCCGTCACCAGGTGTTACAACTCGCCCACTCGGCGGGTCATGAGGGTATGTAGAAAACCCTCCATCGTCTTCACGCCGACTTCTTCATCCCTGGCGATCGCGCCCTGGTCCGCGACTGGGTTCAGTCTTGTCAGACATGCCAGCGCAACAAGACAGAGACCCTCAGGCCGGCCGGGTTACTCCAGCCCTTGGAGGTGCCATCTCAGGTCTGGGCGGATATATCCATGGACTTCATTGAGGGCCTTCCCAAGGTGGGCGGCAAGTCGGTCATCCTCACGGTGGTCGACCGTTTCTCCAAGTACGCCCACTTCATAGCGCTCGGCCATCCATACACGGCGGCGTTCGTGGCCCGGGCCTTCTTCGACGGCATCGTCCGTCTACACTGGTTCCCTGCTTCGATCATCGGTGATCGAGACCCAATGTTCACGGGCCATGTCTAGCGCGACCTCTTCAGGATGGCGGGTGTCCAACTCCGCCTGAGTATGGCGTTCCATCCTCAGACGGACCGTCAGTCTGAGGTGGTTAACAAGGTCATTGCCATGTATTTGCGTTGTGTGACAGGTGATCAGCCTCGCGCTTGGGTGGACTGGCTCTCTTGGGCAGAGTACTGCTACAATACCTCTTATCACTCCGCCCTGCGCGCTATGCCATTTGAGGTGGTCTATGGTCGATCACCCCCGCCTATACTTCCGGTGGATCCGGAGACAGCCCGGACGGAGGTTGCGGGTGACCTCATCCGCACTCGTGACGAGATGCTTGCTAAGGTTCGTCAGCGTCTCCTTCAAGCCCAGCAGCTGGCCAAGCACTACTATGACGATAATCATCGTGAGGCGGAGTTCGCGGTGGGTGATTGGGTGTGGCTGCGTCTTCTCCACCGCTCTACGCAGTCACTCGACCCGCGCGCGAAGCGCAAGCTCGGCCCTCGTTACGACGGGCCCTTCCCTACCTTGGAGCGCATTGGGAAGGTGGCCTATCGTCTTCAGCTTCCAGCACGCGCTCGCATCCACGGTGTCTTCCATGTGGGGCTGCTCAGGCCTTTCCGTGGCGAGCCACCGGCGGCTCTTCCGGTGCTTCTTTCCATCGCCGATGGTCGCATTCTTCCAGAGCCGGCAAAGGTGTTGCAGGCGCAGCTCCGTCGTGGCGTCTGGTTCATCCTCGTTCAGTGGGCAGGCCTTCCGGAGGAGGAGGCTACATGGGAGCAGCGTGAAGAATTCTGCCAACACTATCCAGACTTTCAGCTCGAGGACGAGCTGTTTGCGCAGGCGGGGAGAGATGTTATGACTGGTTTGGTCTATAACTGGAAGAGGCCCACCTGGCATTAGTATTAGGGGCTTGACCCACAAGTTATCTTAGGCAAGTTATCTTAGGCTAAAGTTATAAATACTAGTTGTAAGACATCGTTTGAGATCAAGCAATAAAGATATTATCATCTTCTGTTGCCCGACTCCCTGAGGAGCCGGAACCATAGCCGACACCAGCCAACCGCCGCGTCCCTAAACCATAGCCGCGACGGCGCCCACTCGCTGGTGCGCCCGCTCCAGCCCTCGTCCACCTCCACCTCATCCCTACAACCTACGTAACCGCGCTGGTAGGAACCCTAGTCCTACCACATATACTCAAATATGATAGTTCCAAACAATATTTCCTATGCTTATGCTTGTTCTCATCATCAATAAAACTGCATAGGTCCCCTGGTCACCTAGCTAATGCAAGAGCACATGTTTCAGCAAACAATTTAGTCGAAACAATTATTTTTCCTCTTCCTTCTTTTATTTTCTTCAGTTATCCACTCAACCAACTACAACCGATCCGACATTGAGCTGTAAAGTTCACTTATCTAGATGTAAAACATGGCAACAAGACACCACATGCAAATTTGAGGGGATTTTGGACACATACCTTGAATCAGCCAGCAGATCGACAAAACTTCCGTAATCTGCACAATAGACAAAAGTGTAGAAAAAAATTAGAAACAGTGCAAAACAGAGGGATCTTTAGGATTATGGAGTGGTTTGAGAAGAAGATCTAGGCTATGACCATGGACCCATGGTGGAGCAGTTGTGGCTGCACAAAACGAGCAGCAGCTCCTACGGCCATGGACCCATGGTGGATCTGTAGTTTGTGCAGAAAAGGAGCAGCAGCTCCTACGGCCATGGACCCATGGTGGATCTGTAGTTTGTGCAGAAAAGGAGCAGCAGCTCCTATGGCCATCGTGGAGAACGGAGGGCGTAGCAAAGTGAGGCGGTGGCGCGTGGCTAAGGAGGGCGGAGCACCGCGTGCGGGTAGGACGGCGGGGAGTGCCGGTCCTGAGCAACCGCCGACTAGAGGGGCGTGGCACAGGGTGACCGATCCATGTGAGCACAGATGGGGAAGAAGGCTAGGGAGCGAAGGGAGAAGGGGTGGGGAAGAGAGGGGAAGGGGGGAGGAACGCACCGGCGTAGCCGCCGGTCGCCGTGGTGGTCGCCTCCCCCGCCTGCCTGCTAGCAGCTGGAACCGGCTCCTCTACCAGAGTGCCGTGCCTTCTTATCTCCCAGCGCACAGTGATATGGGCCAAGAAAGGCTGAACTCCTCGGTGAAAGTCTATCTAACCAGCCCAAACGGACTGATGCATCACGCGCCTGCATATGTCAATTAATTAACTCTTTTCCAAACCCAAATAAACACTAGTTAACTCTTTTGCAAACCAAAAAATAAATTATTTCCCCTATAAAATTGATCTACCAATTTCGACAACAACTCACCGCCGCCTCTCGCCGCCGTCGGGCAGCCCCACTGCCGGCGACCACTCCAGCAACCATATCCCGCCCACGCCGCACCGTCCCCGCGCGGGAGAGCCTCCTCCTGCCGCGTTCTGTCCGGCGGCATGCCGTCGGAGTGGCAGAGGGCGAGGAAGCCCGCCATGATGCGCCACCCATCCGGTGCGAGCTGGGTAGGAGTGATGCCGAAGTGGGCGAGAACGTCAGAGAAGAAACCGTGCAGCGGGACGCGCATCCCGGCCTCCAGCGCGTGACTGCTGGACGACCTCTTTCCGCTGTGCATCACATACTACTAGTTGGCGGTGACTCTTTCACGAGATGGATGGAAAGGATCAACGGAGGCAGGGAGGAAGATCCAATTGGCCCAACTATCGCCCAGCTGCCAACGAGAGCACGCACTGCACTGCGACTTGATAGACTGTTGTATACTACCTAATACTAGCGGAGTCCGCACGGCGGCACGCCGCGCCCGTTGATACACGCCCGTCTCCTTGCCAGACTACCCATAATTGCCCACCTTATACGCGCAACCTCGTCTGCATTGTTAATGTATTTTTTTCGACAGTTTGATTAACGTTTTTACCGCTGAACAATATCGTCACCTCCTTGACCAAACGAACGGCCGCACGCTGCCCCTCTGCACGGGGGCGGGGGGTGGCAAAGACGCGACCGTGGGCAGAATGGCGCATCCAGGCGGCCTGAGTGGCGGAGCCGTCGCAGGGAGGCAAGGCAAACTAGCGGCAAGTTTGGGGCGAGGATCTCCATTCTCTGCCATTGGAGCTCGGTGTGTGCTCAGCTCAAAAGAACAACACGGTTAATGACATGCGTGTACATCTTGTGCAACCAGAGGAGCAGAGACTTTCTCATGGTTTTATTTTCTTCCTTCTGATGATATGCTCTGATGATTCTCCAAAAGAGAATACATCAGATCATCGTCGTCTACCTGTTGGTCCCAGATGCCCCGCCGCCTCGGAGCAATCAGTGAGCTTTTCTTGAAGGAAACATCGCCCCATCCATCTTCGACCAAGTCCCACTTCCTGCGGCTCTTAGGCCTCCGGGAATCTCATGGGTGCCTTCTGCCATGCCTGCGGCCATCGTCCTCCTCGTCCGAGCTGGACTGCGGCAGTGTGTGGACGACGCAACACTCCATGAGATGGCATCTCCGCTGCGTCCGCCTCCACGAGAACGAGGCCGGCGAGGAGGTGGAAAACCACCATGATGGTGGTTTCCCACCTCTTGGCTGGTAGTGGAAGCATGGGAGGGAGGCGTGGGTGACAACCGGCGCCACCATCTCCTCCTGTCGCATGTTTGCCAAGGAGGAGGAGTCCGATGACATACCATGCCGCGAGATCTTACCTCTCCACTGTCGTGTCGCCCAGGGGCGGAGCTTCGTAGGGGCTAAACTGGGCCGTGGCCCGCCCAGGATTTTGGCAAAAAAATAATTAAGTATGCATCTTCGTAGGCCAGCCCACCTACGCATCCTTTCAGACTCATCTTCACGCAAGCCGCACGCACGGCATCACCAATTCTCTCTTCCCGTCTCGCGGTTCAGGGAGCACCGACCACTGGAGCGAGCTGCCCGCCGTCTCTCGGAGCAGCCGCTGCCCGCCGAGATCTTGAGTTAGTCGTCACGAGCCCTGCTCCTAATCCCGAGCATCGGTGACGACATCTACGCGGCCGCGCCGTCGTGCAGCCCACAAATTTCTGGCGCATGAGCTCCCTGTGTCCTTGCATCTGCTCTCCTTCAAAGCTCCAACATCCAGTCTTGCCAACATCCCTGCTAGGCGCTGGCGCATGAGCCCCCTGCCTGCTGGACCGATTTTTTTTAGGACACATCACACAGCAGCAGCAGGGCAGCACATGTAAACTAACATCGTCCTGCAAATTCCCCATTTGGTAAGCAATAGCCTGATTTCTTTCAGTTCCTTACATCTAGTGATAACTATGCAAATTGCAACCTAGGTCATGGGCAAGGGAAATTAGACTTAGACAAGAACTGCTTTGGTATTTAAAAGGAAATGAGATGACACAAGTGAAGTTGAGGAAGACCATGTATTTCCCTGGCTTGAATTAGCTAACTTAATGGTGCTTTATGGTTGAACTGTATTTTGGGGTGCGTGTGTGTTCCTTATATATATGCTTGCTGCATCTTGTAAACTTGCATCAAATACTATTCAGAATTTCAAAAAGAAATCATGCTCTTCTTTAGTCTGGCCCGCCCAACATTTTCTTTCAAGCTCCGCCACTGGTGTCGCCCTCCTCCAAATCAGATGAATCAATCGCTTTTCCGTCGCCCCATTCAAGCCCTCTGTCGTTGCGTCTACCTGATTCAAGGCCATCCACTACCGCCCGATTCAAGCCCATGTGGCATCGCAAAGATCTGAAGATGAACCAGAAACTAGAAATACAAGAAGGGCTAGTCGAAATTACCTGTGGCAAGAAGATTTCCCATCCCGGCGACATATGTCATGACTGCATCGATGAGCCTCCTCCGCGGTGCGAAGGTGCCGAGCCACCTCTCGGCTTTCGCCCTGGAGATCCTCGCCCCAAACTTGCCGCTAGTTTGCCGGCACACGCCGCATAACTTGGTCCGGGCGTCGACGTGGCTAGACGGTGCGACTGAGATGACGCCGTCATCGGACTTCAGCCAGCCCGCGGCTGATGATGGTGGTGTCGTCTCGGTCGCACCGTCCGGCCACGTCGAAGCCCGGACCAAGTTCCGCGGCGTGTGCCAACAGCTAGTGGCAAGTTCGGGGCGAGGATCTCCAGTGCAGAAGCCGAGAGGTGGCTCGGCACCTTCGACACCGTGGAGGAGGCTGCCAATTGTCACGAGGAGGTCGACGGGGTGTACCAAAAATACGGCGTCCCCCATGGGCAGTACACCGCATGCCCCGCCGGCGACCTGCGCACGAGCTCGCCCCAGCCACGGGGCGCGGTCTGCCTGTACGTGCACGCCGCAGCCGCCGTTGTTATCTGGGAAGAGCCGCACTGAGATGTCCCCCCTCCTGCGTTTACATCAGTTCGTACAGGAGAAATTGCTCCTTCCAACCTTCTTTTGGGCAGTCCGACCTCCTAAAACTTGGACGCAATTTCGTTGGATACAGTCTTCCGGGCGTCGCAGCGGCTCTAGTACACCTAAAGTTTGGATAAATGATATTACCATGTTGTCTGGAACCACGAGAGGATGGTAATAGATTGGGGTTTACAGATATTACCAACCATTCTGTAACCACGAGAGGCTGAGAATACACTTTGGATCAACGGTATTACCAATTTGTCTGGAACAACGAGTATCTGGTAACAGATTGTGGTTCACTTATATTACCAATCTTTATGGAACCACGAGAGGCTGATAATAAAGTTTGGATAGATGATATTATCACATCTTCTGGAACCACGAGATGCTGGTAACAGTTTGGGTTCACGTATATTACCAAACTTTCTGGAACCACGAGAGGCTGATAATAAATTTTTGACCAACGGTATTACCATGTTGTCTAGAACCACGAGAGGGTGGTAAGCTTGGCCAGCTGTGCCTACGTGTGTGGCCCCTTTGTTCAGTATAAGCCTAAGCACGTCTCTCGGATTCCCATTTTCCACACCCCCATACATGATGGACAGTTGGACACAACCAACGTCTCCTCCGTGACGCCTCTTTCGACCATCCACTTTGCTTACGACCTGCCATGGGGCCAGGAGCCCCAGCATGCAGAATATTGGGCGCAGTACGACAAGTACAAGGTAATTTAGACTAGCCCTTCTTTTATTTCTAGTTTTCGGTACACCTTCAGATCTTTGCGATGACACATGGGCTTGAATCGGGCGATAGTGGATGGCCTTATACCTCTTGAGGGCGATGGTGGATCGGCTTATTGTTTTGAATGTTATGTTTGCCATGGTGATAGACATTGCCAGCTTCCCAGATGGAAGCAATATAAAGCTTTGGTGCGCAATTAAGATATAACCAATTTTACATAATTGCAGACTTGGTGCGCAACTGTATCACAAACCAAATAATCGACTAATAATGACCGACATCAAATGAATGATTTTTGGTATGATGAAGAAACTACAAACAAAACTTCCTCGCACATAGGTGTACTTTGCACTGCTTCTAGATACAGGGGACTTGGCGACGGCCTTGGTGCCCTCGGAGACGGCGTGCTTGGTAAGCTCGCCGGGGAGGATGGGAGGAAACCTAGACGGCGTGCTTGATAAGCCATGGCCGGGCGAATGGAAGAAACCTAGACGACAAGAGGAAAGGAGGGGAGGCAAGGCGCGGGCTTACCACCGGGGAGGAGGCACGCCGGTGGAGGCGTAGGTCAGCGTGTTGAGGAAGAATCCACGAGTCCCGGCTTAGAGAGGGGCGGCGGAGGCTGACTGGCGGCGAGGGAATTGCGTGGGAAGCACGCCTAGCATAGCGTCCGTCGTCGAGGCATATCTGCTTCTCCTTCGGCTGAGCAGGACACCATCATCGTCGAGGCAGAAGCCACCAAGGGCACCAAATGCAGAAGGTGACTGCTCCAGTGAAAGGTGGAATGGAGAGCGTAGCATAGGCGCCAACGATGAGTAGGAGTATCCCGGCGACATATGTCATGATTGCATCGATGATGAAGATGAGGCCGACCTCTTGCTTACAAAAACTGGCTTTTTCTTATTTTCAAAAAAGGTTAAGACTCAACAAGGCACTGATTATTAGTGACCCTTGCTCCTCAGCTTCCTTGTTGGCGCCGGTGTCGCTGGGATTCTCCTCATCATCATCGTCGTTGGTGTTATACAGCTTTGACGAAATCGGGCCGGATCTTCCTCCGTGCCATCAGGTCTACCATCGAGCCGGCGCTTCACAAAAAATCAAAAAATCAATGAGGCACTATAAATTCACAAAAAATCAAAAAAGTAAAACCTTCAGAGGATGTTGAGGCGGACGGGGAGGGCAACGCCGCCACGAGCAGGAGCAGGGGCGGGATGTGCGGCGTGCGGCCGTGCGTCGGAGAGCGGCGCCGCGGCCTCGGACAGGCGGCGGACGGGCGCGGTCGGTGTTGAAGGATGTGGAGGAGGGCGGGGCAGTGTTGATGTTGGGAGCGGGCGGCGGCCTCGGATAGGCCTCGGATAGGCAGCGGATAGAAATACAAGAAGGGCTAGTCGAAATTACATGTGGCAAGCAGCTTTCTCTAAAAGCCGTATAATACAGAAGGCCCCAGGGCGGTGGCCAGCTCTAAACTGAAGAAGGCTACGGCGGCGGTGACTCTTTCAAGAGATGGACAGAGAGGAGCAACGGAGGCAGGGAGGAAGATCCAAGTGGGCGACAAAAGGTGGTGCTGGAGATGGTGTGGCCCTAGTCCTGATCATGTATCTGATAGGGATGACTAACAGACATATATTGGGTGGTAACATCCCGAGCCTGCACGCGTGCTACGCGAGAAACTTGCGTTTCCGCTCAGCCTGGCTGCGAGGCGTTTTCTGCATCCATCGGGCCTGGCCCAGTTAGGCATGCAGGGTACCAAATGTCCAGTAAACGTCCAGTATTTGCATGGTGGGTACGAGCCAGATGCTATACAAGAAACCAAACACGCCCTAGGCCTCCGGGAATATCGTGGGTACCTTCTGCCATGCCTGCGGCCATCGTCCTCGTCGTCCGCTTTCTGTATTAGTCGGGCCACTTGGATCTTCCTCCCTGCCTTCGTTGATCCTTTCCGTCCATCTCATGAAAGAGTCACCGCCAACCAGTAGTATGTGATGCACGGCGGAGAGAGGTTGTCTAGCAGTAAGCCGTTCATTTGGTCAAGGAGGTGATGATATTGTTCGGCGGTAAAAATGTTTTGAAAAAAATTTAACAACACGGATGAGGTTGATGGTTGGGAGCGAGTCGATGACGGCCTAGATGGATGTCAAGTTGCCGACCTTGGGATCCTTTGTCGACGACGAGCAGACTGATATTGCAGTGCGTGCTCTCGTTGGCAGTTGTGCGCTAGTCGGCCACTTGGATCTTCCTCCCTGCCTCCATTGCTCCTCTCCGTCCATCTCTTGAAAGAGTCACCGCCACCGTAGCCTTCTTCAGTATAGAGCTGGCCTCCGCCCTGGGGCCTTCTGTATTATACGGCTTTGAAGGAATCGGGCCGGATCTTCCTCCCTGCCATCAGGTCTACCATCGAGGCGGCGCAGGCCCCCTCCCTCTCCGGCGATGCTGGCACCGCGTCGCGGGTCAAGTCGGCGTCCATCATAAAAGTAGGAGGACTGAATGAAGTTGCAAATTGGTCTCCGGGAATCTCATGGGTGCCTTCTGCCATGCCTGCGACCATCGTCCTCATCGTCCGCTTTCTGTATTAGTCGGGCCACTTGGATCTTCCTCCCTGCCTTCATTGATCCTTTCCGTCCATCTCATGAAAGAGTCACCGCCAACCACACGTCTCCATGAACCCATTGCTGGGTAGCGTCTTTGGTGTTGTGCCCTTGTGGGGACGAGGCATCGGCCCCTGTGTGCATGTTATCTCCAATTCGGCCTTGACCACATGCGCCTGCTAGCACCGGGCTAGAGGAATCCTTTGCTTTTTTTGCTTTCCATAACCTCTCTGCCCGCATTCTCAACCCAGAATAACCTACTTCAAGAAGCCTGCGGCTACTGACTTCGAGAAGAAGGAGAAGGCTGTCACCGAGAAGAAGCAGGCAGGCGAGAATCGCAATGTCATCTTCGCCTGCACCCAGGCCCTGCTCGATGACTTTGTTGATGGCCAGAGGAATCATTTGCTTGTTTAGCTTTCCATAACCTCTCTTGTAGATCAACTCTCAGGCACTCTTCAACCTTTGCTTGCTGGGTAGCGTCTTTGGTGTTGTGGCCTCGTGGGGACGAGGCATCAACGTCCCAGTCGGAGAGGAGGAGTGCACGGTGGAAGGATGAGATGCTACCGTCAATCTGAAAGTGCTAGTGTCGACTAGAGGGGGGGGGGTGAATAGGCGATTTTTGTGAAAGACTTCAAAACATGGAAGTTTTGAAGACAGACAATAGAAATGACCTAGTTAATATGCAGCGGAAGATAAACTACCCTATGCAAGCCATAGTCAAGTATGCAATGATGTGAAAGTACAAGACTAATAGCAGCTAAGTAGTAGGGGTCAGGATGGAAGATGGTATGAAGCCAATCAACAGTAGTAGTCAAGCAATGAAGTCAAACAAGTACAACAGATAGACAATGACTTCACGAAGACAAACTTAAGTAAAGGAAGGGAAGGGATAGAACCAGCTTGTTGAAGACACAGGATTTGTTGGACCAGTTCTAGTTGCTGTGACAACTGTACGTCTGGTTGGAGCGGTTGAGTATTTAAACTCGAGGACACCCAGTCCCGGACACACAGTCCTCACTGTATTCTCCTTGAGCTAAGGACACACAGTCCTCACCCAATCACTCTGGTAAGTCTTCAAGGTAGACTTCCAAACCTTCACAGACTTCGTTCACCGGCAATCCACAATGACTCTTGGATGCTCAGAACACGACGCCTAACCGGCTGGAGGATACACAGTCCTCAAGTGTAATAAGTCTTCAGGTCACACAGACAGAAAGACTTCAGTTGCCTAACACTCTTTGTCTCTTGGTGTTTGGGCTTTGTCCTCGCAAGGATTTCTCTCTCTCAAATGCTTCGAGGTGGGTTGCTCTCAAACGATAAAAGCCGTAGAATAACTCTGAGCAGCCACCAATCTATGGTGTAGGGGGTGGGCTATTTATAGCCACAAGACAACCCGACCTGATTTGTCCGAAATGACCCTGGGTCACTAAGGAACTGACATGTGTTCCAACGGTCAGATTTCAAACACACACTACAACTTTACTTGGGCTACAAGCAAAGCTGACTCATCCAGGTCTGGATAAGATTTGCTCTCATTGTCTTCGCTCGAAGACATAGGATTTGGGTTGAGCATCACTTCAGTCACTCTGACTTAGTTCACTTGGACCCCACTTAACAGTACGGTGGTTCCTATGACTCAACAAAGAAGAAAAGGAAACAATGAAACCACACAGTCTTCGCGCTCCACAGTCTTCACGCAGTGTCTTCTCATGTCACAGTCTTCAATATGAATATCTTCTCATACCACCATTGTCTTCAATGTCTTCATACATTTTTAGGGGTCATCTCCGGTAGATAAACCGAATCAATGAGGGACACTACCTGCGTTATCCTGCAATTCTCACAAACGCATTAGTCCCTCAACCAACTTTGTCGTCAATACTCCAAAACCAACTAGGGGTGGCACTAGATGCACTTACAATCTCCCCCTTTTTGGTGATTGATGACAAACTGGTTGAAGTTTTCAACGGGGATAAAGTATGTGAAATTGTAAAGGATAGGAAATTCTCTTCATAAGTAGCAAGGGCTCCCCCTGAAGATGTGCATATAAGTAATTTGCTTTTGGAATGCAAATGCACATGGCAGGTTGTACTTGTGGATATCCACTTCAACTTATGAAGACAATTCATCATGCATGAAATGATATTGCTAGTAGAATGACATGCATAATGAAAAATGGACGTCTGCAGAATGATCTAAGTGCGGAAGTTATCATTGCACATGCGGAATTTATCATCGCATCACAGTAAAGCAAATAAGTAGCAGACGACCATCAAGTTTAGGTGTTACAACTCAAAGAACTAAATGTTTTAAAAAGCAAGAGTTGTAAGCACGAGGCAAAATATAATGCAACCGCCCATATGAACCCGCTTGAAGACTGTCAACTCATACGCTTCTCCCCCTTTTGTCAGTAAGGACCAAAAAGGTTTGAAGACATAGAGCATCTACTCGTCCTCATGAGTAGGTGAAGCAGCAGGGTTATCGTCGTTGGTTGGCGGTGCAGACGAACTTGGTGCAGTGTCGATGCGTGCAGTCGTAGGAGGTGGTGAAGTAGCATCATCTTCATCATTGATCACTCTGACATTGACAGTTGTCGTGGAGGAAGAATATTCAGAGTCTTCAAGAGATGGAGTGCGACGTAGGACAGCAGTCCGTGGAGGAGTGGAGTCAAACTGGAATCTTTCATTGAAGCCATCGTCTTGAAGATCTGCTTCAGCACTAAGCAGGGTCAAACTCTTCCATGATCGCCGGCAAGTCTCATGAGCAACAAATGCATTCTTGGTGGCAAGGTTTCGAATGCGATTGACATCCACCAAGAGGCTTTGCATCTGTCTCTTGAGCCAAAAGTGATGTTTATCCTGTTTCTAATGAAGGGCCACAAGAAGTTCTCGGTCATTGAGAACACGAGAACGCTTCCGAGGCCTTTGGGCAATGGTGCTTTCAGTGGCTTCAGTAGGTGCTCGATGATGCAGACGAGTATTTCCATCCAATGGATAGATTCGTGTTGCTGCTTGAACACCTTCAATGGGTTGAGTGAAGCTTTGGTGCTCGGCATTCTGAAGACAAAGAGGCTTCTTGGCAGGGTCAGAGTATATGGCTTCAACTGACATATCAACCTCTGGTAAAAAGATTACATGATTGCGAGCATATGGTTGATAGTTGACAGATGAGTGTCGCTTGATGAGGCACATGACCCATGGAACATAAAATTTCAGACCAAACAGATCAGATCCAGAAGCAGCAAGTTGCCTGATGAAGAATTCTTGAGTATTGAAGCTGATGCCATTGAGAATGTAGAAGACCAAAGTCTTCATAGCTCCTTCAAGTTTGGCTGCTGATGAATGTCCTTTGATAGGCCATAGAGTTCGCCAGATAATATGATTTATTGTGCGTGGCAGATACTCAAGGTCTTCAACAAAGAACTCTGTTGGATATTCAGCGTCAGATGGCAAGGGCTTCATCATGCTCAACATCTGGCTCATGTTGGGTTCTGGCTTATGGAAGATGCTCTCCAATGCATTGCGGTGTAGCTGACAATCAGGTTCATATAGCTCTCCAGGAGTGGCTAGCCCTGTAAGCTCAATGATGTCAAGAGCTTTGGCTTCATGATGAACGTTTCCGGTCATCCACTAGAGGACCCATGTCTTGATATCTCTGTTGTAGCCGCGAATGTGTAGAGTAGCATAGAATTGAAGCAATAGCTCTTCATTCCAGTGTTCTTTTGTCTGTCAAAAAGTTGAGCAGACCAGCATCACGAAAGCAATCAAGTGCTTCTTCTAAGCACGGCAGTCCAGCAATGGCTTCAGTGTCAAGGCGCGTATGAGGGAAAATGCGCCCTTGATCATATAGAAAGCAGGAGTAATAGCTTCTCTGTTGATAGCTCCAGAACCGATGTGATGATATCCTTGGTTTGGAGTAGGGGTTCTTGGCGCTGTCAAAGAAGGTATTTTGGCTTTTGAAGCCATTAGCATTGAAGGACCCTGGTGAGTTTGCAGTACCTCAAAACCTTGGCAGTCTTGGCTTTGGCTTCTGGACCTGAGGCCTATGCTCAACATGATAATCAAATTGAGGTCCAGAGGCAGTAGGCGGAGGTACCGGAATGGGCCATCGAACAGTGGTTAGCTGACCATGATTGTATGCTTGCTCAATTGTATGAGGCCTTGGTGGCGGAACAGGAGCAGTGGCAACAGCTGAGGCTTCAGGCTGCACAACAGGTGCTTCGGGAGCAGTTGCCTCATTAGCTTCCGGTGCAGTGGCCTCATTAGCTTCAGGTGTAGTGGCCGGTTCAAGCTCCACATTAGCGTCAGCCATGACAATGTCATCGGCTTCATTGGCGTTGGTGGTGGCAGCTTCAACATTTTCAACCTCCTCTTGATGAACAGGAGGGTTGGGCACTGGCATGTTCACATCAGGAATAGCTTCTTCAATAACTGGGGGAGTAGGGACACTTACGTCTTCTTGATTCTCTTCGGCTGATGCAGCCGGAATGTCTTCAGCAGCTTGGGCTTCAGACATGGAGACATTCACAGTTGGAGTGGGTTCAGAAAATACTTGACGTGCAACAGGTTGGCGTTGCACTTCTCCTTCTGGAACGCTCGACAGAGGGACTTGAGGCCTTTGTCCTTTGCAAAGCCTGCGAAGTGCTGGCAACGCCTTTTGAGATGGAGTTGGCTGGGCCTCAAAATCTTCATCTTCTTCTTGCACGGGTGGTGTAGCTTGTTGTTGTTGTTGGGGAGTACTTGGGGAGTCTTGTTGCTGTGGGTGATCAGCCCACGATGCATCCTGAGCAATTGGCGTCAGAGGACGACCAATGCTGATGAGTTCGCTGATCGTAAGAACAGGCGATGATACCACGTTGTGTTCGATCGGAGGAAGAACTTCATCATCTTCAACATTGTCATCATGACCAATGTCTTCAGCAGCGGTGCGTTCAGCTGCTGGAATATCTTCAGCTTCATGAGCCTCCGTGGAAGCAGGCTCATGAACTATCATCCTTCTTTCTTGATGTTCTGACGCAGGGCAAACCACTGAAATGGCTTCAACAACTAAGGGCTCTGTGGGAGCAGCCCTAGTCTTCTTGGTCTTGCGCTTCTTCTTGGAGGGAGCGGCATCAGAGGCTTTAGTATTGTTCCTCTTTCTGGCTTCAGCCTCGGCAGCCCTCATCTTCTTCTGTTCTGAAGCGGCTGTGGTGACCTTTGGCTTCGAGCCAGTCATGCTGCTTGGGAAGATAATGCGAGGGGCTTCTTGACTAGAAGGCGCAGGTTGGGTAGTAGAGAGCTTCTTCTTCTTCTTTGCAGCCATCCTGGGGTCAATGCCAGGATGGCCAAGAGACTAGCACTTCTCAGCCTCATTGTAGGCAAGCACACACTTATCAGCCAAACTTTTCATGCGCTCACGAGAGCCTTGAGCTTCTTGGCGCTTCTTCAGAAAGGCTTCTTTGAGCTCATGCAGCATGACCTTGAAGTTTTTGACATCTTGCACACTGAGCTTCGCCACATGCTTCTAGAACTGAGCCTTCTCATAATCAATTTTGTTCTTCAGCTCAACGATGTGCTGAGCAAGAGACGCTAAGGCCAATGGGAAGCTGCAAATCTTCAAAGCTTAGATTGGGGGTGCCGAACCACTCATCAATGAAGTTATGGATGATTGCCACATGAAAGAGAGGCAAGTTGTTGAAGATTTCTGCTTCTTCCTTGCTCTTTATCAGTTGTTCAAGGGCATCATCAGCAAGATCTTCATTACTGGACAGATCCATAGGTTCTTCGCGCAGAATGGCGGCAGGAGTCAAGGCTTGATCAGTATGCCTGACAAGTTGCTTTTTCTTCTCCGTCTTCTTGGAGATACGTGACTGATCTTCAGACTGCACACTAGCTTCAGGAGGTGCAGTGTCCAGAGGCTTCGCACGTAAAGCTTTTGGAGGTGCTGATTTAGAAGCCTTTAGCTTCTTTTGCTTCTGCGGCTCCGGAGGAGGAGCTGGGGCTTCATCAGTGTCAGCATCATTATCAGAATGATCTACTCTGGCACCCTGAACCAAGATGTAGGTGATGAGGCCGTCAAGGTTAGAGAAGGGGCCGATGACATTGGGTTCTACATCACGAGAGCCGTCATCACGAGGAGCAGAGGGACCAGGGTTGAAGTCTAATCCCAATGACTTCTTGTTTTCCTTGGCCGAAGCCTTTGCATGCTGGAAGTTGCGCTTGAAGAGAGCATCATCACGACACGAGAGTAATGATGTGGGATCGGCATTCTCAGGTTGAGGTCCATGGACCATGCAAGGATAGAAGTCTTGTGCAATAGCTTCCGCTCTGTTCTTGGGTTGAAGGCCTCGATAGAGAATATCACCCCAAGACTCTTGATAGCATTCTTCTCTGCATATTCCTTGGTCACGAATTTGTACTTGAACCATTCTTCAGCCCAATAGCTTCGAATCCATTGGATTCGTGTCTTGCGCTGATGATAAGTCTCTTCAGGATCTGTCTTGTAGAGCTCTGCTAGGTCATCAGGCAGATCTTTGGATGTTCCTTCTCTGCGCTGTCTGTCACCCTTCCTTGCTGATTTTTCTACAGTCATGAACTTCAAACTGAATGGCTTCAATATGTTCAAAGGCTTCAGAGACTTATGCTTGCTGGTCAAGCAGGAATTGGCTTCAGGAGAATTGATATGATGCTGTAAGTATTCTGCAAACGAATGCAGACTATGAGAACCAAGGGATTCTCCCACGGACATGTACCTGTGACAGCATTAGAGATGCGAGGGAAGGGGAAGAGGTCATATGCATTCTCAGAAGATTTTGAAGATAAATTAGTTTGAAGACATTGACCTCATGATGCGAAGACATTCACTTATATAGGTGAGTTGGTTCCAGATTTGTACCAATCCGTGAAGAAGTACAAGTGAGGAATCAAACTAGACAGGAAATCTAAGTGAATTGACTAGGCAGTATGCGATGCAGACAGAATAGATCTAACATTGAATAGGCAGAAACCACTTTCAGTAAACAAGATGAATCTTGAAGATCAAAAAGGTGGTAAAAATAGAGTTATAATTACCGCACGAAGTACTGCTAGATGGGATGAATAGGAGACCGAGCAGTTTAGCCCACCGTGCCCTAACTTGGCGATGGAGGACACCTACGGCGACGGCGGAGAGGACGATGTCCACGGCCGGCGTGAGGACGGCGTCGGAGAAGTCGCGGCAGCTAAGCGCTTCGTCACCGGCGTTGTCGAGAGCTAGCGGTGGCGCTAGGGTTTTGACGAGGTGGAGAGGTGGAAGAAGGATTTCTTTACCGCAGGGGACAAGTATTTATAAGTAGGTGAGCGGCACAACGCAATTACGCTGGTGCCCCTGGTGGTTCACATCTGAGGGGCACGTGGCAAGCATGCAACATACTCAGAGTTGTCCCACGTTCCCACGCCCGCCAGGCATGTCGGAGAGTTGTTCCGGCTTCTCCGGATTTCAACAATAAAGATAAGTCATTTAAATCAGATTTAATGTTTGTCTCTTTGCCTTCTGCTGACTAGGATGCAGAGAAGACATTCGACAGTTTCAATAGAATGCATATGATTTGGACAGATAGAGTTTGGGATAGAAAGCATAGAGAGGTTAGGGTCCGATCACATTCACTTAGTTCAGAAGATTCAACTTGAAGACATAGCTATAAGTGAATGCTGTAGAGGACAAAACACTAGTATAT